>NW_019720164.1:211186-217342 GCF_002891405.2 Cryptotermes secundus
ATCTCTTTCAGCATTTCAAGTATTAGCTGAATGTCTTGCTCCTCCATTTCCTTTTTTTCGTAAATTCAATACTTCTTCCCAAATCAATGCGTGTTTAAGCTCTGACACCAGTGTAACATGTTTTGCGTTACTGATCCCACTTCTGACACCAGTTGTCGCGTGTCTTGAGTTCGAAGCTCGTTGATCACGTGTTTAAGTTCTAATCCCGTTGGTCGCGTGTATAAGATCGTATCCCACTTCTGACACCAGTTGTCGCGTATCGGGCGTATATCGCGACAAATAACTTCTCGATGTATTTGATGTAGCGAATTTTATTTCACATTCGCACTTACAATCACCCAAATTACAGATTTACGATTACTGCTATCTGCAGTATCACAATTAGTACACTCCAAATGCCGGAATACCACTGACTAGCTGCTGGCTAACTCGGCGTTAGCTCCAGGACTCACTGACTGACTCAGTACAACTGACTCGCTGACTTTACGTCTCGACTCGGCGAATGTTACTTTATAACTGACTCGCAGCCACTGTGCAGCTCACTTATATAGCTGCAGTGCTTGCTTGTTGCGTAATGAGTGCCACGTCATCCTGTTNCCCCTGAAAACCAGCAGCATAAAATTCTTTGGGCTGCTGCTGGAACCAGGCGGTGACTCGTCGGGAAAATGTTCAGCTGAAAGATGATGTTTAAGGGGGCCAAACAAATGGAAGTCGCTTGGAGCAAGGTCGGGGCTATACGGAGGACGCTCGAGGACTTCCCACTTGAAATTTTGTAGCGTTTCATTTGTCTTGTTGGCAGTATGGAGACGTGCATTGTCATGCAAGAGCAACACACCTTTCATGAGGAGTCCTGGTCGCTTCCGTTGAATGGCCTTACGAAGTTTCCTGAGGATGTTACAGGAGTCGGCATTTACAGTTTGTTCTTGAGGCTGAAATGCGGTGAGCAATATACCTTCGTGATCCCAGAAGACTGTCAGCATCACTTTCCTGGAGGACGGTGTCACCTTAAACTTTTTTGGCAGGTGATGCAGGATGTTTCCACTGCACTGACATACACTTTGTATCAGCCTGGTAATGGTGAACCCAAGACTTGTCATCCGTGACAATTCGGGCTACCATATCGTGTCCTTCATCGTGGTAGCGACTGAGATGCTGTAATGCCAGACCCATTCTTTGCATTTTGTGTTGTGGGGTCAGCATGCATGGCACCCATCATGCACAGACTTTGTGAAAACCTAACCTGTCTGTCATGCATTATGAGGTAGGCCATGCAGGGTGAACAACCAATAGTAGTGGCTATAGTGTCTATAGTTACCCTTCTGTCTGCTCGGATTAAGTCTTCAACCCGTTGCACATTTGCCTCTATGGCAATCTCCGTTGGCTGGCCGACACGGTGTTCGTCTTCGATACATGTCTGCCGTTCAGAGAACTTCTGCACCCAATTGCAAACAGCTTGACATGACAGGCACTTCTCACCATAGATGGGAAGCATTTCTTTATAAATATTCTTTGATTCCATACCTTTTGCCCACAATAATCGCCCAAATGAGTGCTGCTCGAGGGTTGTACACTCACTCAGAGGCACTGCCACAATAGATCACTGTGGTCGCGATGTAAGGGCCAAGAAGGCCCACCCCTTATACATTCATCTTGCAACTGCTGTTTTGCTTTTGTAAACATCGATTGTCTTGTGTCAAATGTCATCAATTGCCACTGGACTAATGTTACCATCTAGTGGTGATAGCCTCAAGTGCCTTATTCAAACACCTAGTACCCCACATCAATTTGTAACTTACTTATTGACTCACCTACGTATATTATAAAAATAACATGCAAAATATTATTGTAGATCACAGAAAGATTATAATGCATCATATAGTGGAATTGATTTCACAGCATTTCATTCATGTTCCTTAACTTGTTCTTTCCATGTAGATTATCCTAAAATATTTTTCCTTAAAATATCCTCAGAGGTACAAAACATACGAGTCCTAAGTGTTCAAAAACGCATAATATTTGTAACAGAACAGCATATGTTATAAGAACAATGAATACAGCTGCCCAACCTTTTACTGTTTTTACATTCATCCAACAGAGAGACAGGGAAAGAATTTATTTCACGGATAGACAGTTGAAAACAATTTCCATAAAGTAGTAAGCTAAATTAATTTAATAAATATATCCTGAATGTACAGATGACCAACAATGCCTTTACTTAAGACTAACTGAAAAATAATAATTAATTTCATTAAGAGTCATGTCTCTTCAGTTTCATTTCCTACCTACCAAGCAATCGCATGTCTCTATCCCAAGGAACTGCGAGCAAAATCATAAGTTAAAATTCAAATTTCTCATTAGCATCAGGCTTTACTGAACTGTAAAGGTTTAAAAAAAAAATTCTCTCATAAAAGTTCAATATAATGGTATTCCACTTTCCACAGAAAGGCACTCATCTTAAAAGAAAAAAAAAAAGACTATGAAGCAAAGATCGGATCATTTTCTACTATCACATAATTCTGAAGATAAGGAACACACAATGCAAGCCATCTGTCAGTAACACAGGTTGGGTTGCACGATGTACAAATAGTCCAGCAATTTGCTTGAACATACTGTTAAGTGCAAATACAGTGGAATCCTCTTAAGTAGTTTCCCAGGGGATCTAAAAATTCTGACCTCTTAAAAAAAACTATCTCTGTAACAGGCTGTGAAGGCCTATAAGGTTGTGAGATCTCAAGGCTAATACATTTTCTAGGCAATCGGTTCACAAATGGCTGTGAGGTTGTCAGCCTTACATGCCATCTGCCCATTACCTCCAGGAAGATTCCTGGCACTCATTTGTGTTAGAGGCTGAGTCAACCTCTGGGTCACAGTGTGGCAGGAAGGTTTAGGTCAACTGATAAATCCAATGATTTCATCACAAATCAAACCCAAAACCTTCTGGGTTGTAGCTGAGAACCTCAACCAACTATACAACCAACTATGTTACAGCATGCCCCCAATAAGCAGTCTGTAGGAGTAGGTATAAAAAGTAGATATGCAGATTCCTTGCTGAAAAATTAGTCATCTCTCACAGTTTATTAAAATGTATAAGTACTAAAATTAATAGCTTTTCCTCTTTAGTTAATAGTTTTTGTTTTATTCCTGTCTTGCACCTCCCATGCTATTCAGCCTTTATGCTTACTAACAAATAAATACAATGATTTGTTGAATCCACAGGTATGAGGATAGTATAGGGAACATGAGAATGAATTGCTAGGCATGCAGTGCCCTGGCAGTCAGGGCCAGTTTGAAAGTAGAAAGAGTTACAGAACAGTACAGATGATGCAAGAAAATAGTAAACGGTAAAAATGAAGGAAAGGAACAGCTGAGAGGCCCCATCCTTCCATTAAGTAATGGATCAACTATCTCAACAGAAGGGAACATGCTGAGCAGGTCAAAATCATATTAGCCTTACATTGAAACCTCTAAAGCAGATTCCACTGTACTCATATTACAAAGACTACATTTGATGTCAAAAAGTATTTACAGTTTAATGATGATCTTTAAATTAAACAATATTTTAAAAATTTTGCATCAACCACATTAACGTGTGGACCCAGAGATCAACCAGTTTTCTGTTGTTTAATGTTGTTGTTATTATTTGTGCTGTTGTTTAATGTTGTTATGATTATTATTGTTCTTGCTGTTATATCATCTTCAATATTATTGTTTACATGAAACTTACTTGGTTCCAATCCATCCACCTTTATCTTGGAAACATCAACATGAGGTTGAATGGGTACTTTGAGTGGACAACAAGACACAGTAACTCCACCATATAGAACATTCAGTGTGTAGTTCCCAGGTGTTGGTGCACGATAGTCAACTGTGAACGTTCCATCCTCATTGTCAGTCACAGTAAGTGGAACATCTGTTCCTTTTTCACTAGTCAGTGCCATCTGGATGTCACCTAAATGGATCAGTACCTTTATTAATAAAATGAATTCAGTTATAAAAATAATCTTACATAGTAAAGATTTAATAACACATTATTTGCTGCAAGCGTATTAAAAGAAGAAAGAGACAATTTGGCAAGTTGTGGCATCCTTGGGAAAGCTGCTGGAAGGTGGAAGAAACAAAGCATGGTTAAGGCAACAAACAACAGTTTTTTACTAGAGTCTTAAAGCAGTAAAGTACGGTTACCTCCTGTGCCTAAACATCACATCATGAAAGCATTCAGGTAAAGTGAAGACATGCTCCAGTTATATTAATGTGAAGTAAATACCCCACATTTAACTATGGCTGTTAAAACAACAGTTCAAATAAAGGTGGACGATCATCTTATTAAACTAATTAGTCCAAATTATTCATATGCCAACACAAGCTGGGTAATTTGGCAATATAGGAGGTGCAAGAATTTAATTCCTTTTTATCCATACAAAGTAACATCAATGAATCTGAAGTTTTCACAGCAGAGATTATGAAGAGTGGCATCTCCTCGGAAGTAATATCATGCCGTCCGGCAGAAGCTCGCTGATGTTCTGGAGCAATGTACTGCCTCCAGTTTCAGGGTCAAAGAGTGGACCAAGAAAGAAACTGGCAAGAAGCAGGCAGTAAGCATAACAGGGGCAATATATTTATCTAAGACACTGATGAACTTCTGCTGGATTTCATGGCATCTTATCTCAGAACATAGTATTATTCATTTTAATTTTTTTACTAATTTAGAAAAATCCTTTATGAGTGAAAACAGTGGCTGAAACTGTGAGCATAATTAATGACTGTTCTTCTGCAGATCAATTAACCTACAGTATATTCACACTACACCCTATCCATGGGTATGTTATCTCCACCAAAGTTCCAGTAATACCAGCATGAGGCAAGAAATTTCACAGTATAAGACAAAGTGAAGTAGAATGAAGATTCGTATGCACGTGCACACATCGTAACACATTCACAAAGAGAATTATAGGCAGGAAAAGAAGTGGAATCATCAAGTTGTCAAAGGATGTTATGTCAGACATGTTTATTCAGTGCAATACCTCACCTCTACAGTACTCCGGTGAATACAAGTAACATAACCTCAATTCAAGCACATGTAATGACAGTATTACAGTATAACTAGTAATCAAAGTAACCATGATACCAAATTTCTTAAGTAATAAATGTGCACACACTCCAATGCAAATTTCATAAAAGGGAACACAATTCTATACATAATAAAACGAACTGTATAAATAAAAGGCAGTTGATCTACACATAATTTCCATACTGTACCACTCACCTCCATCTGACGCCAAGGTCAAGAATTGTGGAGCTACACCTTCACTTACCCATACGTTTTCATGGCATACTGCTTAACTAATTAAGCACAGAATGATGAATATAGATATTTAAAAAGTTAAATATATTTATTTATTTATTATTTATTAAGCACAGAATGATGAATACGAGTACACACACACACACACATATATACGAGGGTCGATCAATAAGTACCTGTGTTAGGAATAAAGACACAAGTTTTTCACTTTTTTTTTTTTCAACGTAATCTCCTTTCAGGTCGATACACTTTTCCCAACGTTTCTGCCATTTCTTTAACCCCTCCAAAAAATACGATTTGTCAAACTCTTCAAAATACGCTTCTGTCTCGGCGATAACCTCCTCGTTTGAGCTGAATTTTTTTCCCCCGAGCCATGTTTTCATGTTGGGGAACAGAAAAAAGTCACAGGGAGCCAGGTCAGGCGAGTACGGTGGGTGTGGCAGCAATTCATAGTGCAGTTCATGCAATTTGGCTACGACAATTCCAGATGAATGTGCTGGTGCGTTATCGTGGTGAAACAGCACCTTTTTCTTAGCCAAATGGGGCCGTGTCTCCTTCAATTTCTTATCGAATCGGTCCAATAATTCACTGTAGTACTGCCCCGTGATCGTTCTTCCTTTCTGCAAAAAGTCCATGAGGATTATTCCCTTCGAATCCCAAAAAATCGTGGCCATGACCTTTCCGGCCGATGGGACCGTCTTTGCCTTCTTCGGAGCAGATTCACCCGGAAAAATCCATTGTTTTGACTGTCGCTTGGTCTCTGGCGTATAATAATGTATCCAGGTTTCATCAACGGTGACGACTCGACGCAAAAACTCCTGCGAATTTCGCTTAAAGAGGTCCAAACACTGCTT
>NW_019720164.1:217571-273844 GCF_002891405.2 Cryptotermes secundus
GTTTGACAGATGGCAGTACACGACGGTAAAGCCAACTTCCCTCAGCAACGCCACCTGTCTTCAAACACGGGTACTTATTGATCGACCCTCGTATATATATATATATATATACACACATATTATCACGTTTTGGGCATATGTCACGCGGCAACTAACTTCATGCTGTATTGGATATAGCGAATTTATTCCACATTCGCTCTTACAATTACACAACTTAGTCTCACAATTACTGCCATCGGCAGTATCACAAATACTTCTCCTGTTTTCATTCACACCAGCGAATGCTAGACTGCAACTGACTTCGGCGACTTCACGATCCACACTGACTCTCCTAATCACACTCTCTGGTCACATACTGCTCAGCCAGCTTTTTACACCATTCCCTGTTGCCTCGTGTTAGAGCGGTATCCTCTGTTATGACACAGTGGGAAGTGCTGTTACATCACCGCGGGGGAGGGGGGTGGAGTGTTGACTGGTCTGTTACCATCACAGTGACAGCACTCCAATGTTGTTACATCACCGCTGGCAGGGGAGGGGGGGTGTCCTGTATAGCGCAATATGTCACACTGCTCCTTCTTTAAGGATGTTCATCCCGAATAGCCTAATGGTGCATCCCCATTCCTTTTGTGTGAAGGCTGTTCTTACAACGTTTTCTTTTTGTCCAGGTACTCCTTTTGCGGTCACTATTCTTCGGCCGTTACATCCGCTCCCTTCTTAGGATTGTTCGTTGCGAACAACTCCATTGTCCAGTGTTTGTCGATCCCATCGTTTCACATTCATTCGTCTCAGGTTTTTCTCATTACTGGTCCCTCCTCTGCTTGCAGGATCTTTTTACGTTTTGGAGGGGGTCTACACCTCCACAAAGTCCATTTTATTATTTTTCGTAACCTGCTGGAAGTACCAACTACTTGTTTCGCGATCTTTCCTCTGAAAATCAAATTGACGGTCTTCTTGCTTGTTTCTCCACTTTCCAGGTGTGATCGCTGTTCTTATCCACACCCTTCAATGCAGTTCACGGTTTCCCTCTTCTTTCTCACGTACAGCGGCCGCTTGCCGCCTCAGTCCTTTGTTCGTCTTTTTCCTTTATGGTGCGTCCATAAAGTTTTTCTGAGCAGCCCTACTCCCTGGGTTGCTCGCTCAATCACGGCCATGGTGCAGTTTCTCCCAACGATGTTTTCCTTCTGTCGTGCCACTTTTGCACGGCGGCTCGTCCCTCTGTGGGCAATGGCCAATCTCTTCTGGGATCCACACTTTTCCTGTCTTATCCTTCGGTTCCTGGTGGCAGCGCTCCACTGCCGGTTTTCGGTCCCTATGCTGTTTCTTCCCTAAGGACCTCTCGTCATTCTGCCGTCTCAGGTTTCCTGTCCAGTGAGGTCAGCTGTTCTTCTTCTAGACGTGGCTCCATCTCCTGGTAGGCCATCATCTCTTCTTCTTCTTCCAGATACGCCATACTGGATATAGCAAATTTATTCCACATTCGTTCTTACAATTACATAATTTACAATCTCATGATTACTGCCATCGGCAGTATCACAAATACTTCTCCCGTTTCCATTCACTCTGGCGAAAGGTAGACTGCAATTGACTTCAGCGACTTCACGATCCACACTGTGTCACTCCTAATCACACACTCTCTGGTCACATACTGCTCAGCCGGCTTTTTATACTGTTCCTTGTTGCCTCGTGTTACAGCGGTGTCCTCTGTTACGTCACAGTGGGAAGTGCTGTTACATCACCACAGGGGGAGGGGGGGTGGAGTGTTGACTGGCCTGTTACCGTAGCAGTGACAGCACTCCAGTGTTGTTATGTCACCACTGGCGGGGGAGGGGGTGTCCTGCATAGCGCAATTCGTCACAATATTTATTTATTTATGACCTTACAAATGTCTTACAGACACCTGAGCAGCTACTATATAAAAAATTAAATGGAAATCAGAATTAAATGCTCCGTTAGTACCTCAATTAGGCTACAACTGCTTCCTTCCAAATCCTTTTCAAATTCACTAATTATGTTACCCGTTGAGACTATAACGAGATACTAACAGTATCACAAAATAAACCAGAAGAAGGAATAGAAGTATCAGTTCTAAATCCACAAACAAACCATGACCACATATGACAGAACAGAATTCTTAAAAACTTGTTTCACTTCTCACTTCGTGTAATGTAATATACCTTGTCCCGCCTCTCTGCAGTCAATATTGAAGTGTGTGTCTGTGTTGCACTTCACTCCTTTCTCGACTCCTGGACCAAAGATGTGCACCTTCGCAGCATTAGCTGGTTCTGACACAAACACCCTATGGGGACTGTTATGAGTTGCTACACCACCATAGTTCACCTGTATGTCAGGGCAAGAACAGGTCAACAGACTACACAGGAAAGTACAAAAGTTTCTCATGGGAAACAAAATGACTTACTAATATTATGGAATCCAAAGACTCATAACTTTAGCAGCAACAGCCCACTATTTAACCATACCCTAAACAAATTCAAGAAAGATACCATCACCACACCTTATCTGCCTCGCGCAGAAAGTGATGCCAATTAAAAACTCTCCTCTGTGTAGAGGAACCTTAGCTGCTCTCCCAGTCATCATAATGTTTGAAAAGAATCAAGAAATTTCCTTTGCACTGGTTATCATTTAACTTAAATTCTTCTTCTTGCCATGATGCATAAGAAATCAGCTTTCTACAGCCACTTGCAGCAAGAGAAAAGAAATATACAAATTACAATCTTCTATAGACTGTGTGATGAAAAATCAATTTATCTGTAGCCATAAGTAGGATGCATCAATTATGAAGAGAAACCTATAAAGTCAGAGAGTGAATGACATTTGCAGAATGTATAAAGCTGAGTATAAAAGGTGTACGATTTACTGGTAGACTGAATCCCGTAACTGATACAGCACTCTTCTTGCACAAATCCACTAAAGTAGCTGACAATTCACACCTGCTTTCCACTTAGTATAACTCACCCCATTTTATAGAAAAGCCTCGACGACCCTGTTTCTAAGCATGATTCAAAATTATGAGAATGTTTACACAGAAACTGAATGTGAACAGCACAAATTTCATGCCTAATAGTTTCTTGCAGTTCTAGCTAAAGGCATAGATTGTTCACATATACTTTCTCTCTAAGTGTGGCCCACAAATAAATATATAAGAACATAAACTGGGTGATCTCAGAGTTCACACTCCTTGACTTAAGACTCATTAACAAAAGACTTCATATAATGAATCCACAGAATTGTTCACAATTTGTACTGTTGCAGTATCTTGCACAAATTTCCCATGTAAGTTTACTTCATTATCTAGTTGATCAAAGAAAGTTGACAGAATCAATCTATATGTCTGGAATTTACTGCTTCATATAGAAACATGGGCCCAATTATTCCCGGTGCACTAACTGCACACCAAAGTCAAATGTTCCAATCATGCAATCACACTTCATGAACAGAATGATGGTTATTTATGCAACCACATATGCAGTGAACCACACCCAGTTAAAACAGAACGAAAGTTCTAGGTTAAGAAGTCCATTCCTGAAACCAGCTACAGTATTGCAGCATGTCTGCTGAAAGCCAGAACAATTTAATCAGCAGAGACAGCCACCGTGAGGTAACAGCTCTGCAACCATATTTCCAAGACTGCCATGTCTCATGACCACTGCCACGCTCATTTGTAACAGAGGAACATGTCACATATGTGTCTGCAGTGCCTTCGTGCAATAATAGAAGATTCGCAAGTAACAATGTTGCCACACAGTCTGCCACAAAATGGATGGTGCTGGTACAATGGAATGCATGAAATAGTGGCATATTTGCTCAAAGCAAGAATTGTGGAGCCAGAAAAACAGCTGCTGATAGAGAAAGGCTCTGAAACAACATTTGTTTATAGGCCAAAGCCATGAAACAGATGAAACAAACGGCCATTGCTAAACAGCCACTAGCGCACCAATGGACTGGCCAAGTAGCAATCTATTAGCACCTGCTCACACTGGTTATTCGCTAGCAGATTTTCTTTTTTCTTCTACCCTGAAGATGGAGGTGATACATTCCTCCAAAACATCGGTTAACACAATATCTACACAGCGCCACATCCCAGAAGACTGCTTTCTTCATAGTCACCACCATGAAAACCTCAAATCTCACATCATGTAATATTATACACATTCCATAATTTACAGCACTAATCAGCATTTAAAGGAGGAGTTACAATAAAAGTGCATAAAGAGGAACAAATATTTACCTGCACTGTATGGCGTGAGCCAGTCTTGGGGACATATTCTGCAGTGTATGTACCATCACCATTACTACGAACATTTACATCAATGTTGTTGTAGTTGGCATCAAGGACTTGGACATCAAGAGGGGCTGATCCTGCACGTCGTGTATCAATTGTAAACTGCGCCCGTTGGCCTTTACTCACTCCATCACGCTGCACACCAGGACCAAAGCACTCAACCTGTATTAACAATGAAAGATTTTAGTTTGGGAAAATAAATATGGTGATTGCACACAATTTTGTTATAATCTGTTAACTGTTCATTTTCACTTTTCCAGGTTAATATTAATACTCATCTAGGATGTAGTTAATTACAAAAACATTTCAATATAACCATAAATCAGATGAGTAAATTTTGAGTTGCTGTAGTTTTTGTTATCACAAACATGGTTAGGAAGTGGCCAACTGGCTAATTTTTTTTAATTCGCTTAGTGGGGGATGGAGTCCAGCTGGGTCCACTCGGCACAGAGGACATTGATTGGCCTATTGTACCTGCCCCAGGTGATTATGATGATGAAGAATTTGGTGGAATGAAGATTGGCAGGGGAAACCGAAGTACTCGGAGCAAACCGGCCCCAGCACCACTCTGTCCACCACAAATCTCACTTGACCAGACCCGAGATAGAACCTGGGCCACCGTGGTGTGAAGCCAGTGACTAACCGCTTCAGCTATGGCGCTGCTGGCCAACTGGCTAACTCAGGCAGTTAGTCACTGGCTTCCCACCACGGTGGCCCAGGGTTGAGCCTGGGTCTAGTCATGTNTAATAATGATAATAAAGGGAAAAAAAACATGGTTATGAACCTTCCAATCCCCTACAAGGTGGAGAAATTATTAACCAACCGAACAGTTGTCAGTCTATCAGAAGATTCTGTTCCACAGGGTGAATAAATACGTTTTAACACCTCATGTGACACAAAAAATGACCTTCTAATACTATACAGAGAGTGTTATAGTACCTACAGATTATTTTCAATACAATGAACTCCTACTACAGTGAATTCCACCAACTACAAAATTTACTTAATCAAACATTGCTGGAATGAAAATCTGTGATATTGTACTGCCAGGTATTACTATACTAACCCACCCTAGTTTATAAGATCAAGAAGTTATAAAACTTAACTTACAATTATTGTGCCATTTCAGGCTCAGCCCCTTCAAAGTTTCTTACCCAGTGGATGCTAAGTACATTCAACTGGTTCTGTCAAATTTACAGTTGTAATGCAGTATTTCCAAACACTGATTTAAGTGTGTTATTAATAAATGATGGTAACACAATCTTTAATAACAACAGAACATGGTAATAATTTTATTAAATGATGACCATAGAAATGCTCATGAAAATTATAACACATTTATTCTAGGATATGCATGCATTTAAAATATAAGTAATAGGAATAAGCATCAGAGAGACGTTATAATAAGTGGACTTGAGACTTTGAAGTTCTTAAATCCTAATAACAGATATTTCACAATACACCCACAATATAATTTCAGAATGTAAACTTGAAGAAAAATAATACACAAGCCACCAGTCATGCTAAATTCCAACACAAAACTGTGAATTTTGAACCTCATATTTTGAATATTAAGTTACTTCATTTTGTATATCACACATTGAATACACAGTGAGATGTTTATTTCTAAACAACAGAATATCTCTAATGTGAATTTAATAGCATCTTAGTGTATGCATAATGACAAGAGTATGTTAAATACCAGAGATTATTAATTTTCACCTTCCATACCTTATCAGGGTAATAGTCTGTACTTGGAAGAATCTGAGAAATGTATGGTGATTTTGGAATATCCTCGTTGTCACACAAGATGTGTACAGCATATTCCCCTGGGGCAGTTGGATAGTATCGCACGTCGGCAGAACCATCACCATTGTCATGACAGTCAATTTTTGCCTGTGATGGACCCTCAATACTGAAACCTGTCAAAAGAATCTAGCTTCAAATATTCATTATGTACTTTCAAAGCCAAGAAGAATATAAATTACAAATGTCTGTACACAGGTTTTGAGTTAATGACTATCACAACATTATGAGGTTGTTATTAACAACACTCTCACATTCAATTAATATGACAGACCACAGTATAACTCCATGAACTAATGCCTGTATTAATACACTAATTTCTACATCAGTGATATCAACTTCTCTCTGGTTTTACTTAAATAACACCAAGTCATGAAATATTAACAAGGAATTATCTACAAAAATTCTTAATAATTTATAGCCAGACTTCATAATTTGAATAAAATACTTCTACAGAACATAATGACTGCAAGCTTAAGAAAAACTTTCATAGTACAAAGTGAAGAGTAATGGATGTGAGGACAAAAATCTAAAACAAAAAAAAAAAAAAGGCAATAATTTTAACTTGCTAGTAGAATATCTCATGATAATGAGGTCCAGGTTCCAACTCTATTCCATCAGTTTCCATATTACAGGCTCTAAGAACCAGTTCAAGGAAGAAAATAATAGTTTATTATATTATAATTAAATCATATAGTAAATGTAAGGGCCCAAGAACAGATAAATAATAAATCAAAATTAAAATATTTTTCTACAAAATAAACTTCAGCAGAAATTTTGGAAAAAAGAAAACTTGAATAAAAAACTGCATACCTAGAGCTCCAGTTTCTCCATTTGTTTCCACGGTGAAGAGGGCAGGGTACCCCACTACACCACCTACCAAGCCTGGTCCATATGCATGGATTCTGGTCTGCTTGTACGGACCAACATTCACATCAAATGGTGATCGTGGAATCTCCTGTCCAGCAAATGACACCATCACAACATGTCGCCCTTCTTTGCGAGGATGGTAAACTGCTTCATAGGATGTGCCATCCACTTTACGAATCTTCACTGGTTCATTTACCCCACCTGCACCAACCAGCAAGATGTTCTACATAATGTCCCTGACCTGGCAAGCATATGGTCACTTTATGCACTCACTACAGTATTACTTTACAATATAGATGGCTCTTAAGAAATACGATGGGGTACCCAAAAGAAACCGAACTAATTTTTTTGTGGGCAGAGCTTTTGTAGTACTGCGTTTTGCCGCTATGAGCGCATAGAGCTAACATTCCTGAGTCGATAAGCTGACTTACCGTTGCTTCAGAAGGTAAGGACTAGTTTCGGCAGAGTTTATAGTGACAACTGTTTTGTGTGATCGTCGTTTTCGCAATGGCTGATTTTCGTGAACAGCATGCGGCAGTGAAATTCTGCTTTTTGCTCGGGAAAAGTGGAACAGAAACCCTTTGAAATGTTAAAAACGGTGTACAAGGACGATGCTATGGAGAAAACTCAAGTGTCTGAGTGGTTTTCCCATTTCAAAAATGGTGAAATGTCAATTGATGACAAACCTCGTTCTGGTCGTCCTTCCACGGCCCGAACACATGAAAATGTTGAAAAAATTCGTGAAATCATCAAGGAAGATTGACGACGGACCATTGAAGAAATTGTGGAGCTGTCGGGAGTGACTTGGAGCTCAGTTCAGCGAATTTTGACAGAAGATTTGGGAATGAAAAGGGTGGCTGCGAAATTCGTGCCATGACTGCTGACTGCTGAACAAAAACAAGGTCGCGTGGAAGCATGCTGTGCTTTGAAAGAAGAGTCCCGAAATGATCAAAACTTTTTTTCAGCGTTTTGCTGATGTTGCTGAGGTGAAGGAAAAAACGACGGAGGCGCTGTCAAGCATCTCAAAAGATGAATTTAGACAATGTTTTGAAAAATGGAATAAAAGACTAGACAAGTGTATTAGTGTAAGTGGAGAGTACTTTGAAGGGGATTGAAGGTTTGTGCTTAAAATTTGAATAAATAAGTTTAAAAAAAAATAAGTTCGGTTTCTTTTGGGTACCCCCTCGTATATTAAGAAACTAAAAACTGTTTAGAAAAATGTGAACAGAAAGGATGTTTGAAGTTAAAGAGGAATGGAAAATGTATGTTCTAGAGTTCACTCAGTGTTCTTAATACTTACATTAATCAGATACCTTTAAAAAGGCCGAAATTATGAAAAATGTACAAAACATATAAAATATTACCTTCATTCTAACATATTTTATCTACTCTATATTTTTGGAGATAAATATACAGGTTTTCTGAAACTCTGACATGACAGTTGTCTGGACTCAGAGTAAAGGAATTAACATTACACAGTATTATATGCAGTGATTTTCAGAGCTCCCTTGCATATAAGATTGTGCCTAAAGTTATTGCATTATTAATTGTGCATCAACGAATATCTAAATATGTTAAACCTTTCTGGTCAAATGTCGATACATAATCGACATTGTGACTGTGCTTCCATGAAGAAATGTCGATATATTATCGACAAACTATGTTTCATGTCATATTTCGGTCATACGTCACTAGTTGGCGTTGCAGACTATACCAACACACGCATGAATGTTTTGTATGCCTCCTTCTGCCATCTGGAAGTCATAATTTGAACTTCTTAAGAATAAATGCCATTTATATATTACGGTGTGTCACGTGTTAGTAGCATCCCTTTATGTTCAGCCTAACCAAGGCCCTCCTGATTGAAGAAACTAGATATAATCCCTTGTGTGATGGGGATGAAGCATCTAGTACTGATATGTTCAGCGAAGAACTCCATATTGACTATGATGATGAGATTAAGTTGGAAACTGAAGGATAAACTGCGAGTGAAGAATTGAGCAATGAAATATTGAAAAATGAGTGTGAGAGTGAAACAAGTGTTGTGACGTGTTGGTGGGTGGTAAGAGGTGACAATGGGTAATGATGCATGTGGGGAAATGATGCCGTCAAAAAGACAAGAAAGTACATGGAGTGATAAAACATATAGAGAAACAATTTAAGAAAAAAAATTATGCCAGGTAACATTGTAATAGATGAATCAGCAGTTGGGTTCAAGCACAAATTAATTTTCAAAACTTATAATACAAAAAACCAACGAAGTGGGGCATCAGATTATTTGCATTAGCTGAAAGTTACACTGATTACATTCACAGTATAATTCCAAATTACAGAAAACTTACAGGTGAAGTATAACTTACCATACTCTGAAAAACAGTTCATTACAAGAATAGTTCTTTTCTTAATGGACAGACTATGACTCAGTGTAGCTGGTACTGAAGACTACCACTATTTCACTGAGAGATATTATAGCAGTCTTGAGTTGGCCCCAGAATTGGACAATTGGCATTTAAAAACCCCTGACAACTTGGTTGCAGAATTTTTTCTAAATGCAATGACTGGAAAAGGTTTCACCCATTTCTTTGATGAGAAGCTGATGACATTAAAAGGAATTACCTTGACCATGAAAAGTGAAAGCACTTTGATATCTGCAAATTTCTGTGGTGAAAAAAAAGCGTAACCTTTTCCTCATCAAAGTACACTCTGTATTTCCTTTTGACATAATCATCGTGAAAGTGGTATTTACCAACATAAACAATAACAAATGTTTCTTTTGTAAGCTTGACAAAATGTGCAAGTACCTGGTCCAATAACACGCACTTCTGGGCTTCCTTCTCCTGCTCCTTCTGTGTAAATCTTGAAATCAGCAACATCGCCTACCCGTACTCCACTTGGCTGCAGACCTCGGCCTGAGGCCCTCACCTTCTTAGCATCTGACACTAATAATGAAACACAGCATTATGAAACTAAAGAGGATGTGTCCCATACATGTGCCACATCAGCTCCAACTACTTAATTTCCTCAATTTGAATACAAAATTTTCACATTTCAGTTTCTGAAATCTGAGTTCATCTTACATTTAATGGCATCAAAGAATTATCATACTGTAAGACTGAAATGCAAGGAAAATCTTCATATCCATTACACTAGTCATGGGACAGAAGACAAAGATAGCAAGAAGGGAGACTCTGGAAATATTTATATGTATTTCCTTTTTAAAAATGTAATTATTTGTGACAATGTATAAAGCACCAGACTGGGGATTGCAGGCTGAAAATAACAAGCAGTTTTACTCGTAACATGGGAATACATAAATGATTTTTAAACATATTTTCCTTGAAAATTTGCATACCTCCTCTGCATTGATATCCATTTACTGTAAATTAAAAACTAATATTGTAAAGTTACTTTTTTACTTGAGATGTCATATTGAAAAGAGTTAGAAACTGTTTCTTCTTACATTCCTTTAAATATTCACTGTGTGGAAAAATTCTTCAAATAAGAGTCACAGATTTTATGATAGGCATTAAAATAAATGCTCTGCAGCATCTGAGCACATTATGTGATTAACAAAGTGTGAGCAACACGCATGGCTCAGTGTGTGCTCAGGTAGGTATCAAAAGGTTTAATCCTAGAAGCCCAACACATTTCGAACTAAGCAACATACCTGGTGCCACTCTCACCCCATAAGGGCTGTTGGGTATGGGTTGTCCTGCAAAGAACACATTGACAGAATGCAAACCAACGACTGGGGACACATATTCACATCGCCACACATCTTGAGAAATAGGACGCACTTTCACTGGCACTGTGTTTTTGTGACCTGATGGATCAAGAATGATGACTTCTGGAACTCCACGACCAGCATCTGTCAGAACAATATATTGAAAACTCATTTTAGAAACCCCAGGGTTAATATGAATATATCTACTTACAATTTCATGCTTTATTCCAAAAAATAAAAAACAAAAACAGAAAAATGTACAATTTTTAAGGTACAATATGAGACATATTTCAATTTTCACAATACTTTCTACCTGGCCCTGATGTTTCCTTCTTAGAATAACTACCCAAACATGCACAACCATCTCCTGGGCTTTACAGAAATCCCAAATGCTGCATACCTTTGGTAGAGATGTCAAAGTATGTTGGTCGGTTTATCATTACACCATCAGGCTGTAACCCAGGTCCTGAAGCTGTAACCTTGCTTGGATCACCTGCATGACCTTCCACAGCAACAGTGTAAGGAGATTTTGGTATTTCACGTCCAGCAAATTTTACAGACACTTTGTGATTTCCTTCCAAACGAGGAACGTAAGACACACTGTATGTCAAATTACGATCCTTATTGAAACGAATATCAACCTGAAACCAAATCACCAACAACAACAACAATAATAATATGCTACTAACATCAATAAAACATGGGACATGCTTAAAATAAATGCAGCAAATTATTTCACTGTAACCACTAATTTTAAGACACCATGAAATGTTATGTCTAAGCCATCACACTAATGAACAGTGACAACAATATAAGACATGTATATGTGAGGGACTGTTAAGTCAACCCAAAACATGATGGTATGGCAGAAATTACGATTAAAGGCAAACTTTTCTCTTCTAAATATTTTACTCTTTACATATTAACCTTCCACAGCCAAAAGAAATATCTGTATCTTGGTATTCTTTTTTTGTATTTGTATTTATTAGTCCGCCATAGATCCATAAGAAATTACAATTTCAGCAGATGTAGTTACCGTCAATAAATATATAGTCAGCCTTGCAAAATTCTACTTGTCCAACAATTACATGATAGAAAAATATATGAGAATAGCTGTGCAATAGGGCACATTGTCTAAAAAAATTTCACAACTATGCAAAGTAACATGTTACAATTAATGCAGGAAAAAGTCAAACATAAAAGGCAAAAGATCATATATACATAATATTTCATATAGACCAAAAAGATTACAAAATGGTTAAAAATTAATATCATAAAACTTCTCCAAATTATAAAAACAATTAGAAACCAGACATTTTTTTAAGGTTCTCTTAAATTTTTAGGTGACCCAATCAACTCTAAGATAAGAAGGTAATTTGTTGAAAATTTTAATACTGGTAAAATATATGCCCTTTTGATATATAGTTAATCTCGAAAGAGGAAAATGAAGATTTTCACCTTGTATAGTCTTCACATTATGGCTATCATAATTTGTAATAAAAAGTTTTTATTCTTTACAACAAATAATAAAATATAAAAAATATATTGTGATTTCAGTGGCAATATTTCCAATTTTTTAAAAAGAGCCCTACATGAAGTCCTATTTCCATGACCTGTCATTATACATACAACTCTTTTTTGCAGCTTAAAGAGTTTATCACTGCTTGATGATAAACCCCAAAATAAAATACCATAAGCTAAAACAGAATGAAATAAAGAATAACAGATCATTGTTAATGAAGTAGAGGACATATAGGGTTTAACTGCTCTAATCATATAACACATTCTGGTGAATCCCTTCATAAGCTTATCTGTGTGCAAATTCCAAGTCAATGTATCATCTATTATTAGACCTAGAAATTTAATATGGGAAACTTCAGTTATAACATTATTATTACAGGTCAATATAGTATCAGTTGATACGGTGTTGTTTGTATTAAATTGCATACAATAGGTTTTTAAAAAATTAATAGATAACAAATTTGATTTAAACATTTGTGCACTATTTGAAAATTCATATTTAATTTAGCGTTTATATTATCCGTGTTTCTGTCTGTAATTATTAGACTAGTATCATCCACAAATAAAATAGGCATAGATAACTTATTAATGGCCATTGGGAAATCATTTATATATAGCAAAAATAACAAAGGTCCCAGGACTGAATCTTGAAGTACACCATGTTTGATTTTAGACCAATTTGATGTTAAGATCTGACCACTTGATTTATCTTTTAAATTTACATGCTAGTATCTATTACTTAAAAACTGCGAAAATAATTTATTGGTTGAACTTGTAACTCCATATATTTCTAGTTTATGAAGAATAATATCATGATTTACACAGTCAAACGCTTTCTCAATATCACAAAAAATTCCCTTGACTCTAGATTTGTTATTTAAGGCAGTTAAAACCTCATTCAATAAGGCATAAACAGCAATGTCCATGGACAAATATTTCTGAAAGCCATATTGACTTGGACTAAGAATAGCATACTTATACAAATGATTCATCAGTCTGTTAAATATAACTTTCTCAACTATTTTAGAAAATGATGTTAGCAGAGAAACTGGTCTGTAATTTGATATTAATTTTTTATCCACTTTTTTATAAAGTGGCTTTATTATTGAGTATTTTAGTCTCTCTGGGAAAACACCAAATCTTATAATTTTATTACAGATATGATTAAGGGGCGAACTTAAAAGGACTGTACTCATTTTTAAGACCCTCAAAGATATCAGGTCATAGCCACAGGAATCTTTAGTTTTAAAAGAGTAAATGATTTTTTTAAGTTCTTCAGTAGTAACTGGTTTATTACAAATTTTTTGGAAATTTAAATTTTATTGCCTGTTCCATAAATGACAAGTAGTTCATTTCAGGTAAACTACCAAGGCTATTTGTTACTGAGTTTGCCAAAGTATCCGCTAATGGTAGGAAATATTCATTTATAGTTTCTGCAACATTCTGATTACAGGATTTATCATTTAACTAATCGGCATCATCTTGTTTAGTAGATTTACCTGTTCCTATATTTATAATTTTCCAGGTAGATTTCATCTTATCATGTGTTTTAGTACAAAAATTATATGCCATTTTCTTTGCTGCAGTTATAATCTTTTTTAATACTTTGCAATATTTATCATAATATGATTTAATGGATGTATTTACATTTTTTTCATCATTACATATAGCTCCCTTTTATGTTTACAAAATGTTTTAATACCTTGAGTAATCCAAGTGATATCATTCTTTAATGTAGTGTTTTTTTTTTCTGTTGGGGGGGGGAACTTGCATTAAAGATTCTCAAATAAGTATTTAAGAAGGAGTTAAATAAAAGATTTACATCCTCCTCCTCCTCAAAAATTTCATCCCAAGTTTCATAACTTAGTTGTAACAAAAATTCTGCAGCTGTAAAATCATCGATTTTTATATAGGAGTATGTCTGAAAATCTTTTTTATCTTTTACCGGAAGCACTATTTTGAGTAACTGGGCTTCATGGTCTGATAATCCGTTATGTAGATACGAGGCAGAATGATAATCATATTTGGAAATATCTATAAAGATATTATTAAAAGCAGTACTAGTGCTAGCACATATTCTAGTGGGAAAAGTGACAATATTTATTAGATTAAATGTTTCAAAAAGGGCTTTTAATTGTGTCACCCTACTTGTTTCTTCCAAACAGTTTATATTAAAATTGCCACAAATGATTAAATCAACTCTGGAATTATAAATTAACGGTAAAATCAGCTCTAAATCCATTAGAAATTTGGAAACATTTCCAGTTGGTGACCTATATATAGTTAAAATACAGAATTTTCTATTCAAAATATTTAATTGAATAGCACAAATCTCAAGATCTTTGTCGGTATTGTAAGTTTCCAAATTTAGAGCGGAGTAGTTTATGACATTTTTAACAAATACGCACACACCACCCTTCCACATCTGATTTCTACAAAAGTGTGCACCAAGAGAATAACTATCAATATGTATAGATTGAATTTCAGACATTGATAAATGTTGTTCAGTAAAACACAATAAATGAGGAGATTCAGATACAAAATGACATAAAATTTCATTAGATTTATTATGTAAACCTCGTATATTTTGATGAAATATTGACAGGTTCCTTTTGTTATAATGATTTTCAATGCACAGAGTGTCATGTTTTGGATTAGGTTTACTCTGAATAGTGATTTCGTTTAATGTCAATGAGTCAAACTCAGTATTTTTTAATTGTTCAAAGGGTATGGCATACCCTTCATGTTAGTGCACAACTGGATTTCAATCAAAGTAAGAAATTGTCTATGCAACTCCTATGGTACATATCAGTATCTCCCGACTTATAGGATTTTGATTTACATGAATTTTAGGTTACACTGATATTTCATACAATTTTCTTTAATTTATTCTTTATAGAAAAACTAAAAATAATGGACACATTGTCTAAAACAAAAGAATTAGTATGAAATTAGGTAAAATGAATTGTTTTAAGGTTAATAGAATTTTGTATTTTTCATTTGACATTAAAATCACTGAGGAAAGAACAAAAAAAAAAAAAAGACAAGTTACATGACCACTCTAGAAAATGCAACTACTGTGTAAATTCAGACTAAATTCCTGTATTTGAGATCATCATGGTAGTAGATATGCATATTTCAATTAAACATTCACAGTATCAGCAGTACGAATTTTTTGCAGAAGCATTTTAATGTAGAACTAAAATTGTTCTGTTTTTTACATATCTAATTTTGTTGTGTAGTATGTAATTTAGGTATGAGGAATTGAAATTTCTATCTACAAATTTTCTCACTGTAACCTGTGTGTAACATCATGTGCAGAAACAAATAGTGATGACCTACATGAACATGAAATTGTAGACTATTTTTTAATATGATTTATAAGTGAAAAATGGAATGGTAAGCTACATTGTGAGAAACCTGGCCATGAAAGGGCTAAGATGTATAGGAACAAAAAAGGGAGTACAAAATGAAGAATATTTAACAACATGCACTCACAGGTTCCAGTTGTCCATTGGGGTTTTCCACAGTGACATCAATTTGGCCTTTACCAGCAGAGAATGTTTCAACAGTGAAGTTTGCTGGTGCTCCAACCACAGGTCCAGATGGTTCAATTCCGGGGCCATATGCCCGTACTCTATTAAAACATTACACACAATACGTGTATACTGTGATGAAGAGTAAGAAGAATGGGGGGGAGGTAGCTGCAGTAAGAAGTTAAACATAACATTACATAATAAAAAGAAAGCTGTACCCTTCAGGAAGAGCGCCCACATACATATAAGAAAGATGTGCAGAAACTATAATAAATGCACAATTATCATCATCTTCAGTATCATCACGATTACTGCCAGTACATTAAGCAGATCACTTAACATGAAAAGTGATTTGGAAGAAGTACTGGAAGATTCAAATGAAAAGAACACCAAGAATAATGTGGAATTGCCCCAACTTGGCACCATGACAGTATACAGGTAATTATTTTTTTATGCTAGTGGGGTGGGACTAAGTCCCTTGTAGGCCACGCCATAGCTCAAGCGGTTAGTCGCAGGCTTCCCACCGCAGTGGCCTGGGTTCGATCCCAGGTCTGGTCAAGTGGGATTTGTGGTGGACAAAGTGGCGCTGGGGCAGGTTTCTCCGAGTACTTCGGTTTCCCCTGCCAATCTTCATTCCACCAATTCCTCCACAATCACCCTCACCTATCATCTGGGGCTTGTACAATAGGCCAGAAGTGGCCGCAGTACAAGGGACTTAGTCCCACTCCACTAGCAATAAAAAAAAGTCCCTTGTATTGCGGCCACTTTTGGCCTACTATACCAGCCCCAGATGATAGGTGAGGGAGATTGTGGAGCAATTGGTGGAATGAAGATTGGCAGGGGAAACCGAAGTACTCAGAGAAAACCTGCCCCAGTGCAACTTTCTCCATGAAAAATCCCACTTGACCAGACCCGGGATTGAACCCGGGCTGCCGCGGTGAGAAGCCAGCGACTAACCGTTTGAGCTATGGTGCAGCCCTAGTATACAGGTAACACTGAGGTAAAGTTCCATGCATTTTAGATCATGGCATGACACAGAGGTGATTTACCATCTTCAAACTGCTGACTTTACCACCACTACTCCACTTAAACATACCCTGGTAGCAACTACAGCAGAAATGTCTACAAGTGAACATTTTCCTTATCAGCATTTAATTTATAACCAATTTCACACACCTGTAACCTGGAAGCTTCCACTCAGATTCACAGTAAAACAATAGTGTATGCACAACACTAAAAAAGCACAAGTATGCTTTGAATGATGATGACAAATATATTAAAATTATAAAGATTCTGCCAATGATAATGAAGTGGCTTCATCTTGACAGAAACTTTTAACCTATTTCCTTAAAAATTAAGAATTATTTCACTCTTTGAAGCATTTCTTCTATACAATATTTAAAAAACTCAATTCCTACTTCAGAAACATGCTGTGTGTCCATTATGAAAAGCAACTCATTGATACAGTTTAAGGAAACAATCACTCTCTCCTAAGAATCATATGAAACACATAAATGAACTCTGTGGGCAAATGAAGAGCATGTTAAATGCTAAAAGGCAGTATATATACTAACCATTGTACCTTCCATGGTTGACACTTGAAGTCCTACAAGTTCAAAAATCTTCTAGTACTGTATCATATTCACTTCTTATTATAACAACACAGTCACCAGTATTTCATTATTACTTGTTTCCCTTGTCAATAGGACTACTCTTTAAACACTACGTATGTCTTTATCTACAACAGATTTTGCCATATGTGTGCCATCTTTCAATCATATAATTAAAATATCGTAAAATGAATGGATACACTGGTGTGTTGTCTTTGACAATAAAACAATATGGGCAGTCCATTATAGCAACATTTCATCATGCTTAATTCATAATAATTAATCAACTGAATTTAATTTGTGTTTCCAAGACAATGAATCTTTGTGCTGAAGCACACAGTAAGAAAGAATCCCATGCCTAACTGAACATTAAGCTACCTATTTAACTGCCATTCATATAATTAAGTCCAAATTACCCATCCTTATACACAAGAATCCCACAAAACACTAAGTTCTGATCAGCTGTAAAGTGCTATAATGAAAATCATGACAAATACTATTTCTTCTAGTAGTGTTATATGAGACAACTTTGATTGTTCATCAGTTAAGTACATTCAATATCAATGAATCTTAGTATGACAGACAATACAACAAGCATTTCATATCTGCCACACACAACATTATTTATGTGAATATGAAAACATCAAAAAATCAAATTGTTTTATGTTAAGATAAAATTCAGCACAAAATGTTAGATGAATTATTGTTTGTATCATCACCAGCAGTTTCAAACAGCCAACATAACAGCAAAAGGGAACAGAGCAATTCACTGTGATTCCACAGAGCACACACACATACAGTATATCAAATGGTGAAATATATATTCCATCATTTGGCTTTACACTGCACACCTAAAACTAATATGTATATATGACAGATAACATATAGGGCTTGAATGCTAGTGTACTCTTTTTCCAAAAGACCTGACTGTGACAGACCAACAACATTTAAGAACAAAATATTAACTTTATCTTCTGGTTCAAAAAATGTGTTGAAACATAAACTGTGTCTGCAAAATGTTGTCATTCTCTTATGTCTAACTGGTCTTTCTTCTTTAACTGGATTAAGTAATATCAGCCCAAGTAAACCATACAACTGAGTATTTATGGTGCAGAATATAAAAATAAGAATCAGAAATATGATACACAATGCATGCTGTTTCCCAACAGAGAATGATAAATATGTCTTCCTTTCCCAACACTATATCATCCCAATAATGCCAAAGCCTCCTCCTTAACACAGAAAAATCTTGACTCTTCATCTAAACTTATCACTATCAGATGAAACGCACAATGCTCTAAACAGAGCTTTTACTGGATGAAGTGTTTATGTTATAAAACACTAAAGCATACATCACATTTGAGAGGTTATACAGTGGCAAAATAACATACAGCATTTACTATGCTATAATTCTGATATTAATTATTACACATGGTTTGAAAATTAAACTCTGGGACTGAGTCCTTTATGCACATTTAAAAGTACATGTTAACATGTTCCAACTTGTCCACGTAAGGTGACTCTTCCATCATGTTCTCTGTATAAGGTCAGTCACTTCATGCTCGGTCATGTTTAAGATTCTGTACCATGCACATTATTGTAACAGTTTGTACTGATGGAACAAAGAGCAAACATTAAGTTTTGTTTCAAGATGGGCAAAACAGCCACTGAAACTGTACAACAGATAAAACAGGCTTACAGTTACAATGCTCTATCCCATACACAGGTTTTTGAATGGTATGGAAGATTTTGGGACAACTGTGAAAATTTTGATGATGACGAACACAAGGGACAACAAACAGCCATTTGAACTCCTGATATGATCAAGAGTTCAGGAATTGATTTCAACTGACTGTCAAATGACTCTTCAGATGATGGAAGTGGAATTAAAAATCTGAAGAGAAACAAATTGAAAAATCTTACTTGAAGATCATGGAAAATAGAAAGTATGCATTAGGTTTGTTCCGCACTGTTTGGCCAATGAACAGAATGCTCTCAGACTGCAAGCTTATCAAGAGTTTATTCAGTCTGTGGATGATCATTCCTTGCTTGACTCAGTTGTAATGGCTGATGAGACCTGGTGTTTCTACTATGAACCCAAAAAAAAAAAGATAAAGCATGGAATGGTGCTCTCAAAGTTCTCCAAGACACAAAAAAAATTCTGATTTCAAAAGTCAAAAAACAAAGTAATGTTGGTCACATTTTTCAAAAGTCAGGGGATCATTCACAAAGAATTTGTTCCACCAGGTCAGACAACGAATAAAGAATATTGTGAGCACACCTGAAGGCTGGAATAGCAGAGCTAGAGTAGACATTCATTGCTAGGCAACTAAACAGGTTCCGGCAGAAATGAATGTGCAAAACATCAGAAAAGTGGTGTTTTCTATGTGAACGGTTCCATGACCGTTGCTATGCAGTTGTGTGGTAAAAACACACCTCAACAACAGAGAGACTGTTTTTTTCCTGTGTGGTTTGTGCCGAGGGGTTATAAACAGGACAAAGAACATCGTTTGAGTCAATTGAGATTTGAGATGACAGCCTACTAGGATATGAGCTTGGGAGCAGAGGAATTGAATTGAGGAATTGAGGCATCAGAATTATTGAGTGCACATCAGAATAACTGAGTGCAGTATGGTGGAGCTGAAAGTATGGCCGCAAAGGGAAGACTTTGTCTGTGCTACAGTACCGTGATATTTGGAGTGTGCAGTTACAGTGAGACTGTTATAGTTCCTGTGTTAAAATCCATTGCCAGGGAACAACTAGTGGAGAGTGTAACAGATTGATGACACATGTGTAACAGTGAACTGTGAAGTATGTTATCAGCAATAGTGCTGTAATTGCCTGTAGTTCAGAGAAGTGTGTATAAGGTGTTAATAAAACCAATCCACACCCCTTCTAATAATCACGCACCCCTAAAACGTGACAATATTATGCGGCAGTATTGTCTTATTTGGTTGGAAGATTTCGTCAAGTAACATCTCAGTTTCATGAAAGAGGAAGCAGTTTCCTTTTGCATGATGGCATGAGACCTCACACTACAGTATCAATAAAGCAGTTTTTAGCAAAACAATGGATTTCAGAATTAAATCACCCCCATACTGTCCTGATTAATCCCCATCAGACTTCTGTTTATTCCCAAAAATAAAATCCAGCCTGAAAGGGAGAAGATTTGGAGACAAGTAGGACATTAATAGAAATGTAACAAAGTAATTGTTGGAATTACATGCACCTGAGCTCAAAAAGTATATCCAACAATTTTATGATCAGTCACAAAAGTGTGTGACATCTCAAGAGGATTATTTTGAAAAATATTGGAAGATATGTTCGACTTTAAATGTGATTTTCTTAAAATGTATGCAGTTCTAGAACTTAATTGTCTAACCTTGAATTTTCTGCCTAATATGTACCATACGAAATTTTTATTATTTATGGAGCATAATCTGAGAACATAATTCACCAAAACCCATTTGGAACATGAAAAAAATGCATTCGTGTTTAATATTTTCAACTACCTGTGAGTACAGATTTCTCCTAACTTCGTATATTTCTAGTTACTATAGGATTCTGACGATGGTGTATAACACACTGATATATTGGGTTTCTGGACTTATCCATCGTCCTGGTTTTTAAGATAACAAATAAAAACACGACGTTTCGGAAACTGGATCTGTTTCCGTCCTCAGGTAAAGGAAAAGGGAAACACCTATTCTATAATCTTCATGTTTTGTGACATTGGTTTGTCCAGTGATTGAGGCTAGCTCTTTCTAACGGACCCAACAGAATAGGTGTTTCCCTTTTCCTTCACCTGAGGGCGGAAACAGATCCAGTTTCCGAAACGTCGTGTTTTTATTTGTTATCTTAAAAACCAGGACGATGGATAAAGTCCAGAAACCCAATATATCGGTTCGTATATTTCATTTATTCTTAGACTTATGTCTTGTGTGACCCACAACAAGAATAACAGTAATGTGAAATACATCATATTATACCATTTTGTCAGTGAAAATTCACCAGAACAATGTTCTGACAAAGTAATATCATCAAAGAAAAGTTCCAGAACAAAAATCAGAAATGAGAAAAAAGTACAGTACACATTTTGAACATTCCCACACAAATGAAAAAAATCCTAAACAATGGAATTGGACAGCATACTCAAATACTCCATGTCAGTAGATCTAGACCCCATGTAATGTAACAACTTTGTAAGAAAGCCTGAAATTATCCCAAGTTAGGTCAGGGGCCTCATACTGCTGTCAAGAAGAGGGATCCATAATATGAATGATGTGTCAGCGTTCAACTTCATATGTGGAAAAGTTCTATCTTCTGGGATATAATGCCATGTAGTTCACCAAAGGTTAACTTTCAACAGACTACACAGTGTTATACATGTAAGACAGAAGACAGAGTCTTCATATCACTGCTGTGAGAACTGGCAGTGTTTCTGACATTTCGGAGATAACATACTGCCACCGTCCTCAGGGTCAAAGTGATAAGAGTGGGCGAGTGTTTGTATGTTTGTATGTATGTATATAGGTTATTGTTCTAACAAGAGACCCACTGGAAGGAGGTGAAGGGTAGAGCACAGTCCACACCAATAGGGACAAGGGACAAGGAAAATCCACTGTCCAATGTCTCCACAAGCCTGGACCAGGACACTGCCACCCCTCCCAATGTTCTGCTTGAAATGTGTACAGACACACAATTATTCACCCACCTTCCTCCATTCAATCCTGAATATGGAGCCATCACATATCTCCAAAACACTGCCAACATTCACACAGTGCAAAGACATCTGAACAGAATCAGCATCAATGCCATGAAAGCCGAAAATTAGTAACTGACACATTGAATCTATCAGTGTCAATGTAACTACTTTCTAATAATATCTATCAGAGTCAATGTAACTACTTTCTAATAATCATTAACTTACATTATTTTATATTTTTATTTTGTTCCCAACCACGAAATTTTTCAAGATTCACCAATATATGTACTAGCATATCTCACTCTTGCACAAAACTGTGTGCAAATGAGGGAAGGGGGAAGTAAAACCCAACCTGTACCGCACAGTTACTGAGGATGTCAATGATATCTCCCACATTAAGAACACAAAAGTTTGCTTCCTGTCACTGGATTATATTGTGACGTGTTGCACAATGGAGGACAACCCCTCACCCCGCCAGCAGCAACGTAACACTTTCGGAGCGTTGCCATTGCTATGGTAATAAGCTAGTCAACACTCCGCCTCTCCCTGCGGTGATGTAACATGGGATGCCGCCTTTTCTACTCAGCAGTAAACAACTCCCGACAGCGTTGCTAGCAACACGGCGCCAGACAACAGTGGTACCTATTACGTGGTTGTTTTCTGTGTTGTCCGGAACGAGGCTAAATAAGGAGCAGCGAAGACTATTCACAGTCAGTTCTCAAGTTACGAGTTCACGAGATAGTTCTCAAGTTCTCGAGTTACTAGTCACGAGTTAGCCAGGAAGTCAACCAGTCAATTGGAGTACAGCATTTGCAGTGTAGTATTTGTGATACTGCCGATGGCAGTTATTGTCAGATCGTTAATTGTGTGATTGTAAGAGCGAATGTGGAATAAAATTGCTATATCAAATACGGTGTGAAGTTATTTGTCACGTTATACACTCAACACGTGACAATATTAAGATGGCTTGCAAAGTATTTGTACTTGAGAAGTCACTCAAGGAGGCCAAAATTTCTGAAACAATGGAGATTTTTCAGTACTTTCACTAAGTTCAGATCCTAAGCACAACAGACCACTGTAGGTCAGGTGCAAGGGCTGAGAAGGCCTACCCCTCATACAAGATCAGATCCTTCCTAGCACTGAATAAATTTCAGATTGTTGTAAACTGAATCAATCATCATGCATATTGTCATGTAATCATAAGAATCAGACTTCTCCATCCATACTAGCACAAATGTTTTCGGTGACTGCAAATGGTCCTAAGGGAATTTTCATGATCTAGTACAGCATGTCACAGATGCATGCTTCTTAATAAAATATTACAGAATCATATCAATTTGACAGCTAAACAATTGATATTTTACATTTTCACAATGAAGGTAAATTATTCCCTGGGCTTAAGTACCATGCTACGAAGGTGTACAGAGGAACAAAGGTAAATCAACATGCATTACTAATTTCAGCACCAGATGTAGAGAGTAGCCAATTTCATGCTCCAGTCACTTTAACCCCAGGAAGTCTGGTAGTTAGATAGCTATATTGATAAAAATATATCAAAATTTAACCTTAGAAGAGTAATTAAACTGCCAAAGCTCATTTCATAAACTCATTCACAGAAATTATCCAACTATACTGCCACAGAATTTGAACACAGTTTTCTATTTTTAAAATAAGTTCAGTGTGAAAAAATATTTGTCCTAAGAACGTAAAAGTATCATTCTGATGTTGGATATTACTCAGCTTTTTTATTTAAAAACAGAAAGCTGAAAGGAAAACTGTTTCTTCTAGCCAAGTCACAAAGGCTTTAGATCTCTAGCTGCACTGCATCCATTTAATGAAGCTACATTGTTATTCAAATGATGATGTTCCTACACACCATCCCTACAATAAGCACAACAGCATGCGCCGACTTACCGAGGCGGAGGAATGCTGCAGTTCAGGAATGCAAGAGAAAATAACAGCAAGTTACACTTCAGTTTCAACAATATACAAATGTGTGCCAACAACTAGGGATGTCTTTTAATGCCAAAGATTTTATTAGGAAAAAGATAATGTGAGTGCTAACACAATGCACGACTGATTTTATACTGATTAATAATTACATTATTTTGAACTGCCTCAGCCAAAACAAATGAGTTCTGAGTATGTAGTGAATTCCACATAGATACAAATCTGTTATGAATTCAGTTCAAGCTGATAGCTTTTCATTTTAATTTAACCTGGTCAAAACACACACACATATATTAATAATATTTAGAGAAATAGAATTGGGTGGTATGGACTGGAATAATGTGGCCCAGAACAAGGACCAGTGGAGGGTTCTTGTGAACAGAGTAATGAACCTTCTAAAAAGGTAATACTATGCCATGAAGGCACATGAGGAAATGGATGTACAGATCCACAATTTCTTGATGTTGGCAATAGCTGGAAGTGAGTGGTCAGCTTCACACCCTGGCTGCTTTACCACCAGGGAAAGAGGCCCTGGTACCCACTGGATAGGAAGTTGGGTGGACCCCAGACCCAGTCTGGACGATCTTGAGAAGAGAAAATCATAACCCTACTGGGACTCAAAATCTGACCCCTCGATCTTCCAGCCTGTAGCTGGTCACTATACCGACTACATTATCCTGGCTCCTCATAATGAGCATTCTGGTTGCATAACATATTCAGAAATTCTTGAGTAGCTGAGTGAATGGCGGCCTCTCAAGAAGGACTCAGCTCCATGGAATTAGTTAGTTACTACTATATACTATTACTATATCTATACGTTTTTTATTTAAAAAAAAAACACGGTGAAAAGTCACAAAGAAAATCTTCAGTCACAATGGCTGGGAGAACAGTCAACATTTCAATCACGCACCTTCTGAATACAAGTCAGGAGTGTTAACATTACATCAATTTGCCCAGCAAAGCAAGTAACACTCAACTAATTATAAAGAACAATTTTCATATTATCTGACCTTTAGGCATAAATACTTATATGCTGAAGATATGTTACCTCTGCATGTGATTGATCAGCCATGTAGAACTGATCACTGACTGCAACAACTTCATGTTACACGCTGAGAAAACAAGGAATTAATACTCAGGCCCAATGATGGGACACCTCTGTCAAAAGCCCCCATTCTCTTAAAAGACTTATCAATAAAACATGTATAAAATACATTTAGCACTCAGTGTAACTTGGTGACCTATTTTGTTCAATTTGTACCAAATCAATCATCATATACATACATGATTAAATTATCAATATTGGCTGACATCCGCACTCACTTTATAATGATGGCACTCCAGTTTCTCTTCATCTCAGACTACTGTGGTAACAAAATGTTTAATAGTAAATCATGTGCTAATGATCAATGTTAATATTATAACCTTAAAAAGGCTGTTGAGAACTGGCCACAAAACAGTCATACTTGGTTTTGCAATCTTGTGGAGTTGATATTTCTGGTAGGGATAATGCATTCCTTAGTCAAATAAAACTAGAGAAAAGATGGTAAATGCAAGATAAAGTAGGAAACACTGGAACAACATTTAACTATAACAGAACTATATTGATTTCAATTTTTACACTTCCAACATGCACAAACATAACAAGTACTCAAAAAATATGATATTACTAGGAAAGAAATATGTAACAAGTATCTAGCTCAAATAAGAGTCTTACTAGAATATTTATAACCAATTATTTATACCAAAAAATATTTCACTTTTATAAAGTTTGTGAACTTGAATAAAAATTTCCTTACTCAGTGACCAGCCAAAGATAAGAAACCTCCAACTTAACAAGTGAGGATGTAATAATGTGCTGTCTGCTCAAGGCTGTTACATAAATTATGGAGAGGTGATGAAGATGGAGACACGGTGGAAGGACGATTAGAACGAGAAACTTGAGCAAAATCTGCTCCAGTGACACTTCATATGCCACATGTCTGTGAAATGTAACATGAAATAAACATTACAATCCGATGTACATATGTGGGCTCATAGCTTACCTGTTGGGGTTAGTACGGGGTCGCAAGGGTGCTCCTGGCTTCAACTTCGCACTTGGGTACTGTGAGAGGTATGTCATCATTGACATTTCATCCATGTTTGGGTTCACCAGTTCTTCTGGTTTGATTAACTAAAAACCAAAGTAAATCAAAGCTTCAGATTGAAGTACAAATGTACATTACATGTATTTACACAGAACGTAATGGGTGAATGGAAGGATTCCAAAGTAAATATGATATGGTGTATAAAAGTATGAAAAGATTATGCAATAAGTTAAGTGAATTAAATATACTTAATTACATGACCATTTATATCACGAAAATGTGGAAAAATTCACCACAAAACTAAATTCCATTATATTATGGAACTCACACATTTAAGGTACTGTAACAAAAACCTGACACAGGATACAAATATTATGTTTCTGGACATTATCCATCGTCCTGCCTTTATCTAAAAACACAGTCCCGTTTATTTTTCAAAACACAATGCTTCGGGAAATCGATTCTGTCTATCTCTTCAAGTAAAACCTACTCAGTCAGGCCCAATTGACAGAGCTAGTCCCTATCTTATTCTGTGCCATTTCAGTCACTAATATCTGCTTCCCAAAGGCAAATTTTAATACAGGTATCTGACTTAGGCAATTAAATTCTGGTTCCTCCTCATTATCTTCTACTTTCCTGATGGAATAATCTAAAGCAAAATCAAAAAGAAACATCCTCATTTCAGACCACAGTCACATGTAAATCATCAAATTTTTCAAAATCTATCTTGATTCTGTACAATACTTACCTGCCAACTGAACTATAATCTACATGAGGAAACAAAAGTATATTTGGTGACTACATTAAAATTTCTAAATTATGGCCTGTTCTTTATACAGGAAACTAAATAACCTTTTAAACTAAAAGCTAAAAAGACAGCTATGCTTAGCACAACATTAATCAATCTCATCTTTGAGAAACTCCTTTTCTTTTTCAAGATAAATATACCACATGCTGCACAAACTACATAAAAAGTACCTGTCTCAAAAAAGAAATAAGGGAATACAACACTGGCCAAAGGAAAATAAAAGTCAAGATTCTATTGAGAAATTCAGAAAATATGGCGAAATTTCAGTATATTTAAATAGAATATATTAAAATGAACATTTCTTGCATTTAGAGTGAGGGTTAGGAACTGAGGGAAATAAACAAATGCGGTGATGACACAGAAAACACAGTGTAAGGAATTACTGTCTGAACATTTGTACTCACACATAAAACTGGCTAAGAATGAACCAGTCAGTCTACTTCAATACTCTCCAGGATTATTTCCTCAGAAACTGCCTCAAAACTCTGAATCCTCATATTATTGTAATTTATCCAATGAGATATTCCATAAGACTGTCATAGCACCTTCTGATGTTTTATCATACACATAATAAAATATAAGAAAACAAGGGGAAATAATGGGCAGTGCACTAGATATACATAGTCAAAGATATACTGGCTATAATCTACATACAGAAGTCACAAGATACTTATGGGTATAGATAGAAAGAAATGCATAATAAAAAGAATGAGAAAGGAGGTGTATATTCATCTAACTATAAATTTCTTCAGCAGGAGTTTGTTAAGGTTCAGGATCTCAGTCCTCACCTGTCTAACGTTCAACCAATCATCTGCCAGACCCATGGCCTCTGATGCATTTTGGAGAGAGTCTTTTGGATTCCAGTCTTGCCAATCCGGGCAGAGCCCTATTAAAGATTAAACATAGTGTTAACTCAAAATAATCCTGTCACTCAGGTACTTCCCTACTCGTAAAAATTTTATTAGGGAATCAAACTTGGATGTCAATAAAGAAACTGTATGCCTCCAATCCCTGTATAGGGTTAACCTGCATGAAACATTAGATCCAGGGAAATGATCACCTGGTAGCCAGCTGTAAGCATGCGGTTGCACACAAATTCCTGACCTGAGTGACATGACATTCTACATCCCAAAACAAAAGACTAACGAAACAGCAGCCAAATAAAAAAAACATAAAAAACCTAGCACAATTAATTTCAAATTACACATTAAATAAAATTAAAAATAAGGATACGGCAGATCACGCTATCATAAGACACACATATTAACATGTGTGATTGACACCTAACAAAAATTTGTACCTCATTTCAACGTAAATTCAAATTAATTATATTGCTAACATAAAATAAAAACTATTTTCTTATCAGAAGCTGTGTTAAAAGTGTGCATATAAATTACATGTTCTGTGGCACTCTTCAATCAGCAGTGTTTAACCTAAAATTTTAGATAGATGACAAAACACCCCACTTTCAAATTGAATAATCAAGCTCCTACTGAACAAGCACAACATGTATACAACTACAGTGTTGAGAAAAGTGTTTCCAATTTACAGAAAGGTCATGCAGTGCTTTGTTGCTAATATGCCAATGGAGCTTATAAAACAGAAAATACAAAGAGAGAATCACGTTTTACCTGGTGCAACAGCATCAACCAATGCTCCAACAGCTTTGCCATCATTCCAGTCAGATGTGAAGTTTGTAATAGGAAGATCTGGGAGTTTGCTCTGGATCCAGTGTAATAATCTAAACACAATACACAACAACATTCATTTTATAGGATTGGAGATTCTCTCATGGGTTGTTATGAAGAGTTCTATCTTCTGGGATATTATGTCCTGCAGTCCATTGAGAGCTATGCTGATGATGTGAATCTACCGGGTGATAATATAAATACCATAAAGAAGAACACACAAACTTGAACTGATGCTAGTAAGGAGGTTGGTCTAGAAGTAAACACAGAGAAAACTAAGTATATGTTGCTGTCTTGTCACCAGAATGAAGCGCAAAATCATGACATAAAGACAGCTAACAGATGTTTAAAAAATGTGGCACAGTTCAGATATTTGGGAACAACTATCACAAATCAAAACCTGATTTAGGAGAAAATTAAGAGGAGACTGAATTCAAGTAATGCAAGCTACCAATCAGTCAAGAACCTTTTGTCTTCTCGTCTGCTGTCTAAAAACAAAAATCAGAATAAACAAAACTATTATTTTGCCTGTGGTTCTGTATGAGTGTGAAACTTGGTCTCTGCTCTGACATTAAGGGAGGAACACAGACTGAGGGAGTTTGAGAACAGGGTGCTGAGGAGAATATTTGGATTGAAGAGAGATGGAGTGACGGGAGGTTGGAGAAAACTACATAATGAGGAGCTTTATAACTTGCACTCTTTGCCAAGTATAATTAGAATTATGAAGACAACGAGGATGAGATGGCAGGGCATGTAGAACAAATGGGGAAGAAGAGGAATGCATATAGGATATTGGTAGGAAAAAAAGAAGGAAAGAGAACACTATGAAGACGACATAGATGGGTGGAAAATATTAAAATGGGTCTTAGAGAGATAGGATGGGATGATATGAATTGAATCGATCTGGCTCAGGATACGGACCAGCTGAGGGCTCTTGGGAACACTGTAATGAACCTTTGGGTTCTGTAAGTTCTTGAGTAGTTGCACAATTGGCGGCTTCTCAAAAAGAGCTTAGCTCCATGAGTGAGTGAGTCCACTGAAAGTCAACTGTTGTTTTGGAGGAATATGCTGCCTCCATCGTCAGGTTCAAAGAATAAGCCAAGTGGCATGTTCCTCCGAACCATCAAATGACTCAATGGACTACACAGTGTTATTATTTTTTATTATTTTTTTTTTATTCTTAGTGGGGTGAGACTGAGTCCACTTGGTACTGCGGTACACGGTGTTATATCCAGAAGACAGAATTCTTCAACCTTATTTTTTCTCTCACCACCACCACCAGGAATATTACAGATATATCCAAATATAATTATCCTAATCTAAAATAATACTGGTTTTCTGTTATTATTCCATGACCATGATGTTTGCATACTGGTGAAGATGTGATGACAGAAAAATAACAATTAGTTCACACACAATATGGTGCTACAACATAATATTTGCAATACTCTTTCTGTTATTTGCTGAAATGTATTACTAAAAGACTTTTAATAAAACATGTAAATGCAGCAATACCTTGCATGGTCTGGCTTCGATCAGTCTGGATTTACTATAGTCCGGTTTGAAAATTTCAAAACAAACTAAATTTTAATTGAGCAAAAGAAAAATAAATTCTAAAAAATTAGTATACAAAATTATTTTTAATACATAAATTATCTTTTTTTTTTTTCCTTTATACAGTCAAATCTCTTTTTGTGCGGTTTATTTTTATGTGGTTTTAAGGTTATGTGATATGATACATATTTCAATTTTTTCTGGCGTTCTCCGTTGTACATGTATGTACTTATGCTCAGGTCGTTCATTCTTGAGCTCTAACCGCTATCACTGGAGGAGGTGGGGAGAGCACTACTTTAACGGAATTCTGGATGAGCTACATCAGAAACATCATCAAAAATATAGGCGAAGCATGGCATGAATTAACGGCAAGCAATATGAGGGCAGTATAGAAACATATCATACCACATTGTGCAAATGATTTCATTGGTTTTGAAACTCATTTTGCTGAAGTCACTAATAACATAGTGGAAATTGGACAGCAACTTGGTTTCAACGAGTCAGATTCCGTAATTGAGTTTATCAAATCGAACACTAATGAACTAGAGAATGAAACACTTATTAACACAGATGATTAACAATGGCCTTATAAAGAACGGGATGACAACATAGACGATGACTGTGTTGAAGTGCCTGCATGAGAAATAACAGATGAACAACTATCAAAAATTACTGGAATGGTTGAAACCTTGTCAGAGCACACTATGGAAGTTGATCCCAATATTGAATGCAGCCTTACAATTCACCAAACGATAAACAATGCAATTCATTGCTACAAAGAAATGTATCATGAGAAAAGGCCAAAGAAGAAAAATGTGCAGACATCAATATTGCAATTTTTAGAGAATAGAAAATTAATCGCGAAAAACATTAATTTTTTAAAATTATTTCTAATAAAGACATTTGAATTTATTAATCACATTTCATTTATTGAAAAACAGAGATTTTTTTAACCAATTATCATTTTTGTATGTATTTAGTTCCTTGATTAGTCCAGTTTCAAACAGTCCAGGATACTGGCAGAACCGATTACCCGGGCTATGAGAGGTATTGCTGTATTATTAACTTGTTCCACCCCCACCCCCTCATTTCTTCTCAGGTTATTCTATCTTGGATGCTTTCATTCATATCCTAAGTTATATAATTGCAATAATAGGATGACTGTGAATGATAAATTGCAAAAGATATTTAAGGAAGCAGTCTGGCCTATTTTAAGGCACAACTGCACCGTCTGCCTGAAGAAACCGAAATACATCATAAAATATCTCGGTCAGAAGAGCCAAGATTAGGACCAAGATTCTAATCCCAAACTTTCATAACAAGAAGCAGGAGTAGAATTATTAACCATCTGGACTTCCAGTGCTTACTTTCAATGACACAAAATATTACAAACAACTCATGAAGGCAACTGTAATATGCAAATGAACTAGAGAAGTTCAGATTATCAAGGTAATGGTCATAGTCTATTTTAAGATTTGGCTGAATTTCATTTAGTCTTACTTATTTTCTTCAGTGAGGAAGGGCGATTTTAGAGACAAGACTCTGAGCACTCTGACACAACACAGTTTACATGAGTTCTGGTGAAATTTTTTTACTAATATACAGAGAACACTATATCCACTCATTCACTCTGTTGTTGTTCATCAAGTCATTCAAGCATGGCGTTTACATTCAACTAAACTGCATCTGTTATAAATTATATTTACAGATATTAATGATTCTGAGAAAGTTGAGGTAATATGCCAGAAGAGCACTGGGGACATCAACAATTCTAAGCCCAGCAGAAAATATGACTCTGCGTGTGTATATTGTTTTATGTTTCACTCTTCTATTTCTTTCTTAACGTTTTTCTAATTTTTGTCAATTGTAATATGAGAATATGATGTTTAACTGGTAAATGAAAATTTATTTCCATCCCCAAAAAAAGTTCCATATAGCAATACTGCAATGTAAATGAGAATGACGAAAGCATGAAATGAGAGCCCAAACTATAGATGAATTATGTCTACCAGTATTAAATATTTAATCATGAAAGTTTCTACAAAATGTAGTAGTATGGCAACAACCATACTTCATTACTCTATTCTGAAGATTGAGGCAGTATGTTCCTCCAAAACCTACCAAATAACATGAGGCTCTAACTTGAACGACCACAACATGAACTTTCACTGCTGTGAAAATACAAATCTCATAGTATTATTTTTTTTTATTGCTAGTGGGGTGGGACTAAGTCCCTTGTACTGCGGCCACTTCTGACCTACTGTACCAGATCCAGATGATAAGTGAGGGTGATTGTGGAGCAATTGGTGGAATGAAGATTGGCAGGGGAAACCGAAGTACTCAGAGAAAACCTACCCCAGCGCCACTTTGTCCACCACAAATCTCACTTGACCAGACCTGGGATCAAATCCGGGTCGCCACGGTGGGAAATCAGCGACTAACCACTTTAGCTATGGTGCGGCCCCCAAATTTCACAGTAAATAATTACATTAAACATAAATGCAATACAGTATAAAGACAGCAGATACAGAACCACTAACCTCTGTTTGGGTGTAGGACCTTTCCCTTCGCCATATAGAGGTTCTTCTTCTCCTTCCCACATGGGCATAGAAATGGAATAATGAAGGATCAGCGTCCATATCAAGCCAAGAATGAGTTTCAACTTGCAGTCCACAATATCTGTTGAATCTGAAACATGACACACCACCACATTAACTGTAGATCCAAGGGGACCAGGATGATATTTTAATTCAATATTCATACTTCTTATTTCTGTCCATTTAACAATACTTTGCCACATGCATACATCATGGGACATCAAATTCCAGATGGGTGTGAATGATGCATACAGGAAGGTCTAAAGGTACAACCATGGCCTATTTTAAGTCATTGTATCAGCATAGGAAAGCATAAGAAACCTCAATCAGGGTGGCAAGTCTCCAGGTCATGACCCAGAACCTCCCAACACACAACAGAAATCCTCATATTCCTTATTATTCTTATTCATATAGATATTGGGATGATATTGCTTCTCCCATGTAATACTGTCACGTATTTAGGAGTGTTACTATAGACGGGGTACGGACTGGTGAACAGATTCACTGACCACATATACACACCACTCAGAACTACAATTACAGGCTATTGCTGATCTCCACACCCACTAAACTTTGTCAGCCTGCTGTGTATTCACCAGCTTTCCTCTGTCAAAGGCTTCTAACAGTGGAGGTTCTTCAACTTCCCCCCCTCTCAGATCCTGTCTTCACAGCATCCCGCACAGAACTCTTTGTCAACTGTCAACTCAACAATAGTGTAGAGCTCAACTCAACTGCCAACCCTCAGCTATCTGGATCCCAGGCTAGCAGCCAATTCACAGCAACATCCCAGTCTTCTCTCCACTGCCCTCAGCCATCCAGGAGTCCTCACTATATAACCTTGCAGCAAACCCAACAGAAAACACTGCTTCCAACAATCCTTCTACTGTTGTCAAGGGTGGCTGCCTTGTGACAGACAGTATCCCTTCCACCGGAATGTGTTTATTGACCATTAACAAGCAATGCATGTTCATTCTCACGATCGTTGCACAGCAACAGTACTACATGCTACAACATACTCACATATACCTATTTTCTGATAGGGACCAGTGGAGGACTCTTGTGAACATGGTAATGAACCTTTGGGTTCCATGATATGTTGCAAAAATTCTTAAGAAGCTGCACAACTGGCAGCTCAGCTCGATAAAATCGGTCATGCCTAATTTATAACCACTAATGCAAGAAGGTGCAAAATAATGTCTGACCTATTTGATGTAAGAACAGTAGTAATAGGAATGGAACACTAATATAGACTTAAAAGGAGAAATCAGTACAATATTAACACAGATGATCAGAGCCCGGATTCTGATGACCTGAAAATATTTAAAAAGTGACCTATAAAATGACAGAAAAAATCCAGAAAAATTACCTAAAATATGACCCAAAAATGTAATATGCAGGGCTCGGATTTTGATGACCTGAAAATATTTAAAAAATAACCTATAAAATGACTGAAACCCCCCAGAAAAATGACCTAAAGGAGAAAGAGAAAGTACACTTCGCTTCCATATTATTCACATTTCAGAAAACATACGAAGAAAAATTCCCTAAAATGGCCAAAAATTTACCAAAAAATTACCCCCAAAATGAAAAAATTACCTTAAACCTAAAAATGTCAAAAAATTACCTATAAAATTTACATTTCTGTAACCAGCAGCTCATATCCGAGATTTATATATTTAAGAGCATCGCATAGGATACAAGGAAAAAAAGATGACATGTCATCAAAATCTGGGCCCTGCTGATGATAAACGAAACAAAGTGTGTAACTGAGCAAAATACAATAATCGCCTTGATAAAATTTTTAATATTCATTGCATTTCTGTGAAGAAAAACATCTGTTGGCCCTAAAACATAATACAAGACTTTATTGATGTAAATCAGCATCTCCATTCAGCTTAACACTACACCACCACTGCCAATGCTGGCATCATTAATGCTTTTGTTATTATACAAAAGTCATAATACAATTAAAAATTTTCTGGCCTTCTTTTTTGAACCATCACTATTTTGTTAATGAGAAAGCGACAAATATATTCACTAGGATTAGTGGGAGACGTTTGTATCAATCATGTTAACCGGCTAACACTTCAAAAAATAAAATAAGAATGTTACTTTCGTGGTCCAGTGGTGTTCCACATAGTGGCAGGAGAAGTGATCAGATAATCGATCATCTGCTTGTTAGCAATTTCCTCCATGCTACCATGTTGGTCAAACGAGAAACATAAGCACACTCTCCAGCCTCTACAGTCACTTGGTGCTTGCAGAGCCTGCAAGCGACTGAGGCAAGCAAGCAAGCAAGCAAGCAAGCAAGCAAGCAAGCAAGCATGAAAAATGTGACGGCGAAATGCGCATTTCTGCTCAAGAAACTAGCATAACATTCTTCAAAGCTCTGACGTCAATATTTATTTGTAAGTATCTTCAGGAGCATTTCCACATGCCAAAATACTATTCGAAATTATGCAAAACAAAAGTAACGACAGTTACTGTTCCAAGAATGTGGAAGAGTTTTGTACTTATTTTTAACAGGGTAGTGGCAATAGTTTAAAAATTTGGGTCAGAAAATGAGAGCAGCTTATAAAAAAATAAAGAACACTCAGAACTGTTGGCTAAGATACAGTGAACTGACCGAAGGACTTCGTATCACCGCCGGTGAAATGATCGGCATTATAAGGCCAGCAGATAAATCAATTTTTGCAAAACTGCCACAAAAAATTTGATTCATTTGAATAATCTGGAAACTTTAGATAACGTTTCCAGCTACTGTTTGTGAGTCGTAACTGAAATCACACAGACGGCATTTTGATTTTCTTCTGAAAACTGAATCTCTCATTATTTATCCACTGTAATAATTCTTACAAAGTAATATTTCAGCCCTGCTCAAATATTTTACTGCTTAAGATATGAGTATGGTATTACCGTTTAGTCAAAAAAGATCTGCACAATTATTAACCATTCGAATGATTAGTGTGCCTGTTGAGCAGTTATTCTCTGCTTCGAAGAAGGTCCACACTTACCTACAGAGCACGGAGCACTCAGTAAGTTATCACTAATGAAAATCAAGAAGAAAACACTTCAGAACTTTCATATCAATCCTAACTTCCAAGAGTGTGCGCAAGACATTGCCACTGAAGAGAAAAATTGTAACCAGCAGTTGATAACCTTTTCTTAGTTTATATTTATTTTCCCTTATACTCCTTAAATTCGTCAATTTTTTGTTCAAATTTGCAGAGTTGTCATGTACAAAGTATATACTCAACTGCCAAAATTGTAACCATGTCCCTCTGCCTCAAAATCTGGCTAACAGTGCTGAAGAAGTCACATTCTCCCAGTTAGAGCTCAAATTTCCGCTTCCGCCAACCCATTGCACACAATAGCTAAAAAGAACCGTAACGTAAATTAACATGAACTAATTTAATGTCAACAGCTATATGCACTCTAAAGAAAACTCCGTTGCCTGTGCTCAGCAAGCGAACTATACCGACCGAGAAACTGCCGCTTGTCGGAGAAATTAGTGCCAACTTTTGCGGATAGAGGGAGTCACGCGGTCAGCGCAATGAATCCCCACGGTTCCACATCTTATGGCAATGCAAACGATTTGATGCGGCACGAGAAGACATGCTCAGGAACCTGATTAAGCGCAATGAATACCCCCCGTACAAGATCGAACCCCTCCTCAGGGACATGGATCCTGGGATTATTGCATCGATTGCTCACTACCTAACCCGCATCGACATCACCATTTAATGAACATACATTAGTCCTTGCTACATAAATTAGATACAAACCGTATCTACTCCACCAACAACCGCCTTCACTTAGCCACGTATTTCAGTTTAGACCTACTCATCAGCATGCTATAAACTTGTTTCATATTAAGCCTACTTGTAAACTTAATGTAAATATGTCTTAACTCTGAACCTATTTGTAAGCATGTTACAGACTCTAACTTAAGCTTGTAATTGGCAGAATGGGCTCTCCAGCCCGACGCCAAATTCTTATATCTCACAATAAAAAAAAAAAAAAANCGGTTGGTAATCTCGGTTTTCTACACCGGAGCCGCCGTTTTCCTTGAAATAGCTCCTCAATTATCCTCACGAGTCTGAATGGACCCCGTTCCGGACCCACTTCTCAGAAAATCTGGTAGCGCAGGGAATCGAACCCGGACCTCTGGATCTGTAGCCAGGAACTCTTGACTACCAGACCACAGCTCTAATCCATACTTTAATTCATTTTGACCGAAAAGAATTCTCTATATATCGGGTATATTCATTCATCCCACACATAAATATTCGTATAAACAAAAATTAAAGATAGAATGAATCGCATTTGCTCTTGCAATTTAATACCACCTCCCCACTATAAAATAGACGCTAAGTCAATTTTGACTTAAAACTTAATACTGAATAAGCGTCAAGCTCCATGAGGCTCTTGAGATCCAGCGTCGAATTATATGATGACTGATGAACTGGAAAGGACTTGGAAAGAAGTTGTAGTAGCCAGCCACTTGCCTCGATTAACTGAGTAAAATTATGAAAAAATAAAACCGGAATGGCCAGTGTCTCGGCCAAGATTCGAATAGGGCAAATCCGAGAAACAACAAAACCTGCAAAACAGCAGAGTCTGCAATTTGGCACCGCAAGAAAGCCGCCATCACAACCGCGGCTCGGCTTGGTAATTGAAAAACATTTGCTCCAGACCAAGAATAAGAAGTAGCCGAGCAAGTTTCGAGATTTCCAAAACTTTTTTTTTTGTCTAATGCCTACAGAGTTTCGCCGATTGCATATGATTTCGCGGAAGCCAATAACCTCAAAACTAATTTTTCGAATTCGGCAGCAAAACTTGCCGTCAAAGACGGTTTGTAACTACCTACGTACCACTCGGCACTACAGCCCTGGGTGAGCCTTGGCCTCCTCTACAACCAGTCCCCACAACCAATGCGTGCTGCCATAGGAATGGAGCCACGCATGATGACACGAGGATGGTTGTTAGGTTTCTGAACAAAATTCTTTTTAAAGGATGAGGTTGTCAGTCTCATGCCCAACCTCCAACCTGGAGGACCAGGATATCTCTTTAATATGGACTCTACCCTTTGACCTTTCCGGCATAGGTGATGCTACCGGTAAACTACCGTCGGCATAACTCTCCAGGTCACAGAGTCACGCAAGGCCCATCACCACGACAAGGCGGAGACATCTTTAGAGGGAAATACGGTTTGTGCTGATTCTTAAAGGAAATACTGGAATCAGTCTGTGGAAACCCGAAATCACGAACGTTAACAGAATCAACGCACTTGATGAAGGTGCAGTAAAACGTTACTTTAAGAGTCTACAGATGGTAATGTGAAAGAAAATACAAATTTCCGGAGTCCAATGCCCATAATGTGGATGGAATGGGCATTTCTACCATGCAAAAACCCGGTCGAACTTTAGGGCCAAAAGCGCAAAAGAAAATTGGAGCTGCAATTTTCTGATAACGTGGAAAAAACGTCACGGTTCGTATTCACCTGGTGCTGCTGGGAATTACATCCCACCAGCGGTAATATATCCCCCCCCCCAAAGGTGTCTCCACCTTGTGGTGGTGGTGGGGCTTGCGTCATTCTGTGACCTGGAGAGCTATACCGGCGGTAGTTTAACTACCTGTAGGGTAACCCATGCCGGAAAGGTCAAAGAGTAGAGTCCAGACTAAGAGATACCCTGGTCCTCCAGGTTGGGGGTTGGGCATGAGACTAACAACCTTATCCTGTAAAAAGAATTTTGTTCAGAAACCTAACAACCAGCCTCGGGTCATCATGCGTAGGTCCTCTCCTATGGCAGCACGCACTGGTTGTGAGACTGGTTATAGAGGCCAAGGCTCACCCAGGGCTGTAGCGCCGAGTGGTAGCTAGGTAGATAGCGGTAATATATCACAGGACGCGAATGTCTCTAGAGCTGCAAAGTGCGGTTCAACTGGAGTACTTTATTGTTGTTCTAAAAATTGAGGTATACGTCTAAAAACGGAGGTATGCCGAAGAATTGTTCTTCTAATGACTTCTTCATTTCAAACAATTTGCGAAACCTAGGGATAAGCCTTATTATTAGTACTTGAAAACGAGGCCAGCCATTTTTCCTTTCGCATATATGATCACTGCAAGGATAACGATATAACTATGGTTATCAATTCCGCCTCACACTTCAAATCGGAGGCAATCAAGCGACCCAACATCCTATGGGCCTACTCGGGATTTGTATCGTCACAAAACAAAAGCAGGTTTCTGACTACTATATAATAAAACGACTGAAGTCAAGTAAAAACAATAAATCAATATGTTTTATTTAGCAATCATACTACATGTTTCGGTCTCTTTTTGGCAATTATCAGGTGTGTATGGATAAAAATAATAAATATATTATGCTTCTTGCTGAATTATATGATTAAATTCTACGGGTCTCTTCAGAAGACATTTAACGAATGTGACCTGTATCTAAAAACCCACTAACGTGAAAGAATTGGTCATTTTGAACCTACTGAATTGTTTAATAAAGCCTATGTCAAAAGCTGCAGTGCAAAAACCCATATCCGGTTTCAGAGAAGCAAGTGTTTGGCCTTACAGAAGGGGCAAACGCACTGAAGTGGACTTTGAACCTGCTCAACCAATAATGTGGTTTTGCAAATAACAGAGAACGAAGAACGGTCAGCAGGAAATATCTTAACATCATGATCTGAAACTACTATTGCTATAACGAACGACGAGCCACCAGAGAAGTTGCAAATGGGGACATTTACACATGTTAGTCTTGCTGATATATACCCCATTCGAAAACCTCAACATACGAACAACTCGGCAAAAAAAAAAAAAAAGGCATAATCCTCGAAAAATATAATTTTAAATTCCGACTGGGACATCGATGAGGAAGAAATGTTAAAAATGTTGAAGGAAAGAAAGAGCTCAAGAGAAAAGGAAAGGCTTTGAAGGGACAGGAGGCGAAAATTAGATCCAAGTCGAAGAAAAGTGAGAAGACTTGAGAAAGGAGTTTTACGTTTAAGGGTGTAATTTGACTCTCCTACAGAGGCTGATAAGCAAATACTTTATGACGATAACGATTCAAATAATCAAGATTCTTTCACTGATAAAAACGTGTCCCTTATATGTGGAGAATTCGGAAGAGATTGCAAATTATGGTACCGAAACATTGCGCTCAGGGTACGCACTCTCAGAGCGCAGTGGTTAGTATTCTCCTAAGGATGCTCAAAATTATCAGACCGAAGAAAACAAGATAAATTGAAGTGGCTACAGGATCCAAGCGAAATAAATGGGGATAATCTGAATATAAGACGTGAAACCAGCAGGCATTTCATGAATAAAAAGAGGGAATATCTGAAAGACAAAATTGATGAGCTTGCAATGAACAGCGCTAACTGGTTCTCCTAGGAGCTATGTGATTTTTGTACAATCAAACGGAGACATAAGAGTATGCTGTTTGATACATTTATAATATCCAGCGCAAGATGGATGATAATGTCCTTCACAGTCCTTTGCTTCAAAGAAGATACATATACAGTATGTGTTTCCTATATTTCTGCTGCGGTCATTTAAATCCAATTGCGTAGCTATGTTATATACACTCCGGTTTAGAAAACCGAAATTAACGGCCGTGGGGATTCGTTGCACTGACCACGCGACACCCTCTATCCGCTGAAGTTGGCACTAAGTTCGCCGACAGGCGGCGGTCGCTTGGTCGATATACGCAGTTCGCTTGCGGACTTAAGCCACTGAGTTTGTTTTTTTTTTGTTATGTTATATTCACTCTTTTCGGTATTCATGCTTCTGGAGTATGCAGAACACTTCCCCACCTAGTGCGCATTAATACGCCAACACTAGGGGAATTCTGCACAGACGTATGTTTTCATAAATGTTCTTTTGTTCTTTTCATAAATGTTCATAAATGTTCAATCTTTAATTGTGACACGAAAATAAATGAAGAATTACTTAAATTTAGAACACTGCAATATTAGCTGGAAAATCATTTTTCCCTTGAGGTCGTAACATGCGCCCGCCTTCCCCTGCAAGTTTAAAATGTTATAGCTAAAGCATCCTATTGGGTCCCGCCTTCTTTATACTTCACGACGAAATTAATGTTATTATTTGCGGGAAACATTTGAAAGTAAATACTGATAAGCAAACCATTCTCAACACAACATATATAAATTATGCTACACGCTGGAAGGTCGCGGGTTCCAGTTCTGATGAGGTTGATTTTCTTTTTCAATTGACCTACTCCTTCCAGCTGCATGGCTCTTCTCCAGCACCTGCTCGGGGTTCAAAGCGATTACGTTCCAAAACTCTGGAAGCACTTCCTGCCTTCTCCATCTGTCTACCTTCCCACACCACCCTAGCCTAGCAACATTAGACGACCTGTACAAATCACGAAGCCTTCCTTACGTACTCTCCTCGTATCCGATCTTACACTTTTGGGGTCAAAATATCTGCCCTTTATTTTAAAATATTCGCAGTTTATATTTCCTCCAGAAAATACGAGGCCACAGACATAATTATAATTACAATAGTAATTAGTGTTTCATAATTTAATCTTTACAATTCTGATATAGGCTTAATAAAAATAATCTGTTCCATAAAAAGAGCTTGAAATCTATATGACACATGTGTGCGAATAAAAACTGTAAGCATGCATACACATAAAACATGCTCACATGTAAAATACAAGCCTGCATTCAGCGCGCATGTGTGCACATAAGAAACTGCACGCGCGCACATAAAAACAACAGGAGCGTGCAGGAGCATGAAATCTTCCAATTCTCAACACAGCTTCAGCCTTAGGAACGCAGTACAAATACATGTTTCTGTCCCTAACATCATGCCTCACGTTTCTGCTGGTGTAGAAAACGGGCAGATATGAATCAGTAACTGGGAACAAAATACCAGTGACCTCGAAAGACCAAAGCAGACAAATAAATATCAAGAGTTGTTGGTGGATTTCGGATTTTACTGGCCCCTGAACAAATGTGATTTGTATGAGTCCCAGCTGCGTTACATAACTTCCCACCCTCCTTCCCGATGTGATCCCTGATTGGGTCAGAGTCATGTAGAAAAAGGTTCTAGTGGATTTTGTCTAAATTTCACAATTCTATTCCGCCTTGGCTATGCTGAAACACTCGTATATTAGCTATTCGAAACTGCATAAATATGAGCCCCATATCCTGTACTCTGCGTCAAATATAATTACAATTATCAAGTCAAGGAGTATGAAGTGGGCAGGCCATGTAATATGCATGGGGGGGGGGGAAAATGAATGCATATAGGATTTCTGTGGGAAAGCCAAAAGCAAAGAAGCCACTAGGAAGACCCAGATGTAGTTGGTAGGATAATATTAAAATAGAAAGATAGAACGAAGAGGTATGCACCGGACTGACCTGGTTCAGGATAGTGACCAGTGGAGGGCTCTTGTGAAGAAGGTAATGGAACCTTCGGGTTCCATAAAATGTTGGAAAATTTTTGAGTGGCTTCGTGACTGGCAGCTTCTCAAGAAGGGCTCAGCTCCATGTAGTTAGTTACTATATTCGTCATTTTACACGCTGTTGATCTGTAGATTAAAGAATGAGCAATGAATAATATGAATGCTTCCCAGAATATTTTGTACGTTGAATCCTTCTGGCTTTAAATTTACTCCACATCAGAACTAATCGCCAGGCATAAAATCTTTTCGAATCAGAAGCACTGCCAATTAAACTCTTCCAATTAACATGCCATTTTTATTAACGATATTGAAAATGCCGGGGGTACGCGGTAGCGTAGTTGGTTGAGGCACTACGCTACAAGCCGGAAGGTCGCGGGATCAAATCCCGATAAGGTGAATTTTTTGTTTCAATTTACCTAATCCTTCCAGCCGCACTATGGCCCTGGGGTCGACTCATCCTCTAACAGAAATGAATACCAGGAATATTCTTGGGGGTAAAGGGCGGCTGGCGCGTAAGGCTGACAACCTCACCGCCATCTATGAGCCGATTGACTAGGAAATGTGGAAACCTCAACATCTCACAACCCTACGAGCCTCCACGGCCTACTACAGGGATAGCTTTACTTTTACTTTTTTTATTGAAAATTCCACCTCCATCTAAGATACAGAACGTAAATAATCCAACCCCCCCCCCCAAAATCCGTGGTTTTAGTCCGCAAGCGAACTATACCGACGGAGCGACCGCCGCTTGTCGGCGAAGTTAGTGCCAACTTTAGCGGATAGAGGGTGTCGAATGGTCAGTGCAACGGATCCCCACGGTCAATATCGGTTTTCTAGATCGGAAGCAAAACCACAACTTCAGTAAAAGCTCCACAACTATTCAAAGCTTTGGTCTCGCTAAATAAGCATTAACAGCTTTAAAAGTTTTCCATCTTCTCGGATCAGAAATCCAACGTGAAGGAGTACATGGTGACCGAAATCATTTTAGGTTTTGTAACTTCAAAAGAAAAACACACTGTGGGGTTAGTGTTCATGAAGAAATCCACCATTACAGAATCGCCCAGTGTTAAATTATCACGCTAATGAAATGTACTGTCTGACTGAGAACTGAAGGTGGATGGTGGTGAACACACACCGTCGGCAGATAAAGTGTGGTAAGCCACTACATGCCTTCAGTACTCAGACAATAGTTCTCGAAATGATGACTATAATAAGAATTCGCGGTGTCCCCACAGTAAGAGAGTGCGGGAGAGCTGAGCTATCTAAAAAGCTCCTGGGAACAGAACTTTCCCAGCTACAGAACTGTGTCAAGTGCTAAGTTCAATGACTAAGGCACGCGATAATTGTATTTAAACCTGCTACGCGAGTTCCCCTCATTAAATTAAATGAACGTGTGGAAAAAAAAAAACAGAAGCTTTAAGTTTCCTCGGTTTTCAATGGTGCGTTTTCATGTGGCTTCTCCTAGTTGCAGTGCACGGATCACGCAGAAAGGTATTACTGAATTCAGTGTATACTACATTTCTTAACACACATATGTATACGTGTATGTATGTAGCCTAGCCGGTCACGGTAGCCGAGCGGTCTAAGGCATGTACTGTCTTCGCTCGCTTGGAAACCGGGATCGTGGGTTCGAATTCCACTCAGGGCATGGATGTTTAGTTTGTGTGTGCGTTTTTCTGTTAGTGTGTACATGTAGAGGCCTTGAGACGAGCTGATCACCCGCCCAAGGAGTCCTACCGAATGTGAAAGATCTATAAAAACCGAAGTGAATGAAGAAGTTCATGGAGGTAGGCCTAGGCCAACTGGGGCTGTAGTGCCAAGGAAAAAGAAATGTATGTGTAGCCTATGTATCGGTCGACCAGCTTAACGAGTTACGATTGGTTACGGGCTGGAAGACAGATGTTTCATTCCCGTTAAGGATATGCTTTTTTCTCTTCTCCGTCATGTTCAGACTGACTCTGAGATCTGTCCGGTTGCTCTTCGAGTTGGGTATAACCGGCGAGTGAAGCTGACCTCGCATCTTCATTTAGCGTCGAGGTTGAAATGTATGGAGCTTTACATCCAATCCAATACTACCTTAAGCACACAGACGATTATCCTCATTGAGATGGTTCGTGCATTTCCTCCGACACTCCAGGCATACGCCTGGATAAAACTTTAAAATAGACTTTGACCGCTTCCCTCCCACATCACTTCAATGTCATCATGTACAACCCATTCTAGCATTTGGCGCTGTAATCTACACCTGATCCAGGATATTAAGAGATTGAACTCGGGTAATGCTTGCTACCATTCAGTCCAGAAACTTTTGTCTTCTCGTCTGCTGTCCAAAAACATAAAAATTAGAATATGCAAAACCATAATTTTGCCTGTGGTTCTGTATTGGTGTTAAACTTGGTCTCTGACATCAAGGGAGGACCATAGACTGAGGGTATTTGAGAACGGGGTGTTGAGAATATTTGGACCGAAGAGGGATGAAGTGACAGGAGGTTGGAGAAAACTGCATAATGAGGAGCTTCATAACCTGTACTCTTCTCCAAGTATAATTAGAATGATCAAGTGAAGGAGGATGAGGTGGGGAGGGCATGTAGCACGAATGGGGGAGAATAGAAATGCATATAGGAAATTGGTGGGAAAGCCAGAAGGAAAGACTCCACTGGGAAGACCAAGGCGTAGGTGGTTGAACAATATTAAAATGGATCTTAGAGAGGCAGGATTGGATTGATCTGTCTCAGGATAGGGACCAATGGTGTGCTCTTGTGAACACGGTAATGAACCTTCGGGTTCCATAAAATGCTGGGAAATTCTTAAGTAGCTGCAGAATTGGCGGATCGTCAAGAAGGGCTCAGTTCCATGAGTGAGTGAGTGAGTGACTAATTAATCTACAACACAAGTTATATAAGCATCAGGTACAACATCAAACAAAAAACAGCCAATCCGTCAGATACTTGCACATAACACTGCACCCCAAAATACCCCTTTCAACCCTTGTTGCGTCACTGGGTTTCTTAGTTCGCACATACAGCCAGGTTACCTACCATACAAGGCTGAGCATGGGTCGCTGTCACGTCATGTCCTACTTCCAGTACTTACTTCGCCATAAATGGCAATAGGATTCCTACATCATATCGCAGTAACAAGTTCATACGGAGGCTCTACACGCCCTTTTCTTGGACGAATATTTCACCATTTCGCTTATTAACTGAGTAACGATCGGGAGGTGGGTTCGACCTCCGGCAGTGGGGGTTGGAAGCAAAATATCACAATGTCGTCCAGAACGGCTCTAAGAAAGCCGGTCTGTGATGTTAATGACCCACTTCCATATAATGCACACACGCGCACGCGCACACACAGCTTGGCAACACTACATGAGTCTGCCTGTTGTGAGGTATCAACATACAGAGATCGGATGGAGAAACAATACCATTCACATTAAAAGGGCGTGAATCTGAAAAGTTTATCATGGATTTAAACAATCCTCACCTTGTAATAATAATAATAATAATAATAATAATAATAATAATAATAATAATAATAATAATAATAATAATANCTCCGAATAAATATTAATGCCTAATAAATCTTTTGGGGGCACTAGCATTAATATGTTAACACTGACTTCCACATATTTTTCATTACCACAATAGCCTGCAATGATACAGTTTAGTTTCCGGCTGTTGGTTATGAAGTTGTCCTTTCTTGATATTGTATCAATTGCTGAGGTTATGAGGGTTGGAATTCGATAAGTGGGAATAAGTAGGAACGTGCAATTCGCCACGGCATAAGATACTATACCGGAATTTGCTTCGAGGGGCTGAGAACAACCACGAAACAAGAATAGTCTGTATTCGGCCGGAATTCAAATGCGAGTCACAGCCTTTGCTCTGTTTCATGGCTAACGTAAACCTCACGAAACATACTCAGGTTCGAAATGACTTATTTATTCGCTTCGAGCTACATACAAAGCAGGGGTTACAGCAAACTGACATGAATCAAAATCATACAAACTTAGTGTCGATTACGTATATCGAACTGCGTCAAAATCCATTGGAGAGTTTTGGACATTAAATATGAGGACAGACAGAAATCGCTTATAGATCATGTGTGCATTTTACATCCTTCATGTAATAAACAGATATAAAAAGATTGGAAATATGCACTTCAAAGTGAACTGAGCATGTTTTCCAAACTCGCACTTTGCGATTTTACAAACCTCGTTGACCTTAATATTTATTTAATGCTGATGAGATGGGGCAATGAAACATATTTCTTCACAAGGCGCTTTATTACACACAAGGTAAATTTATATTTCCCTGCCTTTACATTAAGGGCGCGATCTGATATGATCCCAAATGCACTAAAATTGTAAATATTGGTAGAACATTTATTTCCCTAAATAATTACAAGAACATGCGATATTCTGTAACATGAAGATAAAAAAGAAGAAATACAAAATTTTATTTTACAGGAATTTGATGTTCCGGTTTGGAAACCACGGGGCAATACAGATGTTCGGGACTTATGATACAAAGACGAGCAATGTTTATGCAGATGAAAAGAACATTGGCTGCACTGCATTCTGGTCATCCTTTTATAACTTTGCATCTTCCTTAGCGATCTGCTGCCTCAGTAAAATGTTCGCAAACACTACACAACATCGTGGGTCACTTATACATTTCAGAATTTCCTTCACAACTTTGGATCCTACTGGGGCTGTAGCGCCATCAGAACTGCCTGTCTTTCTCGTGTAAATGTTCACGTGGAATGGATGTGAATGAACAGAGCATCCACTGCTTGAAGCCGAATCTGATAGGCTTACCGAGAATAAACATTTTGCAACCGTGGTGGCCATAATATGGTGACATCTGTTTGTCGTCAAGCTAATATGCTTCTCAAAAATACCAAACTGTTTCTGAGATTCATTTGTTGCCTCAATAAGATGTGTAATCTTAGAAAGTTTGTCTCCAGCAAGCAAAGCTTCATTATTGGCAACATGAATATTTTTTAAGAAAGCAGTCTTCTGGGATTTCGCACCGTGTATATGTGGTGTTAACCGACGTTTCGGAGGAACGTATCGCCTCCAGCTTCAGGGTAGAAGGAAAAATATAAGAAATCCGGAAGCGAAAAGACCGTGAGAACCGTTAAAAGCAGCGGTGTTCCCATCACCACCTTCCATCGGTTTCTACCGGAAAAGTTCATCGTATATCTCCTCTAACCTCAAATATCTCCGATGCGATCTAGAATGTACAAAAGAGGATAGTTTTGTGAGTAAAATATATGCGCTGACACACCGGAAATAGGTGTATACAATATGACTCGATCATACGTTCAGATAGGAAAACGATTATCTGAACTCCTTTGCTCATGCATTGTTCCAGTATTACCAAATGGGAACAACACAAAATTAATGCCTACCGCGCGTTAATGTTCCAATTTACTTACTTATTCATGGAGCTGAGCCCTTCTGGAGGAGCCGCCAATTCTGCAGCTACTCAAGAATTTCCCAGCATTTTATGGAACCCAAAGGTTCATTACCGTGTTCACAAGAGCCCACCACTCGTCCCCATCTTGAGCCAGATCAATCCAATCAATCCCATCCTATCTCTCTAAGATCCATTTTAATATTGTACACCCACCTACGTCTTGGTCTTCCCAGTGGTCTCTTTCCTTCTGGCTTTCCCACCAATATCCTATACACATTCCTCGTCTCCCCCATTCGTGTTTCATTCCCTGCCCACCTCATCCTCCTTGGCTTGATCATTCTAATTATACTTGGAGAAGGGTACAAGTTATGAAGCTCCTCATTATGCAGTTCACGTTCCAACAGAGGTAAAAATGTATATCTGGAAAATAAGCATTCTTACCATCAACCAAATCAGAAAGAAACGCCACGAAATATTCTTGTTCATTCCAATAAATACAGTTTTATATCAGTGCACACAGCTGGCAAAAAGGCATATTTCGGCAACAGAATGGCGGCATCCGGTCACAGCGGAAACGTGAACCAGCGTCCAGAATCAAAAACATGATCTTTCACAAACATGTTTATGTCAATTCCGTTTATGTCGCACGTTTCACGTTTCTAGAAAAGGATCACAAAAATCTGTTCCCAAATGGGATTAAGTGGGTTAAATCACGTGCCTACACAACGTCGCTATGAAATACGGTCAACTCCTGTATTTCAGCAATCTTCATTGCACCTTTCGGTTTCTGTATCCTAACGCAATTCATACAGCGTAATGTTTAAACTTTGAATGACTATTCCATATGTATCTACCTATCTATGGCTCTACAGCCCTTTGTTGGACCTTGGCCGCTTTGTCAGTTTCTTAATCCTATACACACCCGGTAGGATACCTTGGAAGGGGGATCAGCCAGTCGCAATGCCGCTACCTACATACAGAACAGAATAAACACACAGATATCCATGCCTTGAGAGGAATTCGAACCCAGGATCCCAGCGTTCGAGAGAGCGAATACAGCTCATGCCTTAGACCGCGCGGCCACTGTTATCGGCATATTCCATATGTACGCATTTAAGTCTCTGCAATAAAGATTCAATTGTCAATATCAATTACTTATCTTCCCATACACAATCTCCTCTCTAACATAAATAGGGTAAAGCTCTCCGTGAGCTTAATTAGTTCAGCACTATGCCATGAAGACATCTGGGGGAGTGGAGGTAAGGCTCCGCGTTTCCTTCTTGATTTTGACACTAGGCAGAGGCGAGTGGTCAGTTTCGCGCCCCTGCGGCTTTACTTCAGGGGAAAGAGCCTCCGGTACCCATTGTATAGGAGGTTGAGTGGGCCCCAGAGTCGGCCTAAATGCTGTAGAAAAGAGAAAAACCCTACATTGCCGGGAACTGAACCCGGAACGTATATCCCGTAAGCCCGTCTCTATACCGAGTGAGCTATCCCGACTCCTGCAGGTATAAATATATTATAATATAACTATTAACACTATAGAGAAAACTGTGCAGCAAATGCTTCTGCAGCTAGTCGAGGTATTTTCTACCTTCTATGGCATCTAAAGGTTCATGGCTACGTTCACAACAACCTGCCATTGGACTCTGTCTTGATCATATAAATCGGTCTATAACCTCATCCTATTTATCAAGTTCCACTTTCATATTATCCTCGTTCGCTCAAAAGAATTTTCTTTCAGGTTTTACGACAAAAATTCTGCATGCATTTGTCATCTCTCCTATGTGTGCTGCATGCCCCTCCCATCTCATCATCCTTCAGCTGATCACCCCAATATTATTTTCTATTCACTTTATATGATCAGGAATCAGCCATTAAGTATCCACCATAGAGAAAAACATTACAAGCGAAAGTTGTAGATATTAATATCTACACATTTCAGTCGAATACACCTATCATTGCAAAATAATTAAAATGTAACTAAGAAGTTACATGTTACGTCAATTTCGATTCGCCATTATCAGACCTTCATGTTTTAAATGTGGGGCAGAAGCTTTAAATGTGCCGTTTTGTAAACATGTGAGACGAGCATATAAAATACAGTGACAACTACGATATACAAATAAGTGTTAAAAGTATGAATGTTGGGGTAGATGCTGGGATTTTTATGAAAACTTCTGGGAGGCGTCTGATTAATATAACGGCAATGCAACCATTCACTTTTAAAACCTTCTAACGTCGATCTAAATACCAAATTTTGTCAAATTCGTCCAGTAATTTCGGACAAACAGACACATATTGCCTCCACGATATGCATTCATTTTATGTACTTTGCACAACGAACACATGAGAAGTACGTAAAGTTGAATGCATCTAGAATATCAAGCATGATACACTAAGCTTCTTGACACAAATATTCTGTAACGAGATTACTCTTCCATTGTGCTGTTTGGGCCGAAGGTTAACCAACAACATTAAAGATGGCCACGTTGTGCTCCGGTTTCTGCAATATACACCACTGGCCTACTAACGGCAGTATGGAACGAGCGCTACGTGGTTTGGTTGCACATTACAGCGATATGAAATTAGGGTAAAAGGAAGTCACCATTTCATGGGAAGGACAATTTTTCTACACAGGTACAACAGCTAGCTTCTCCTCCTCCCCCCACCACACCCTACCGGCTGCACGGCATCGGCAAGCGGGTGCCCTTGAGATTTCGGAGTCAGTTGCGTTAGCGATCTTAAAAATAGTTTGGTAAAAGTGGATCACGTGACATCATCAATTTTGTTTATAACACTGGGATAATTTTTTCTGAAGTTACAACACAGGTAAAACTGAGAATACAGTTTGACTTTGGTAATTGATATGCAAACAGGTCCAGTGAACACAACCTGTTCAAAGCGAAAACAACGAAACGTGTCCTGTATAACATTCCCAATGAAAACAAACGCAATGTCATGAACTGGCTCGTATCTGACGTATTTTCTCGTGAGTTTCTGCATATCGGCCGGCGATGGGTGACAAATCGCCAGAAAACAATACATAATACGAACAAGTGCAGTCTTCTTCTTGCATGGAACGACAGACCAATGAGGCCCAAAGGCCCCCGTTTTCCCGGTTTCGGAATTTGCATTACAATCATTTGGCAGGACTCCTTGTACGAGGGATCGGCTCGTCGCAAGGCCTCTCTACCTACACAAGTCAAGACAAACAACAAAAATGCAGACATAGATGTCCCGAGTGGATTTTGAACACGCTATTTCAATGTTCGAGCGTAGTTGATGTCCAATTTGATGAACCAAAAAACTCTGCATGTATAAAACTTAATGCAAAGTCCGCCCTGCGATATAAGTGTTCGCCAGGTGGATTGCCGAAGGAGAGGTGCATTGAGGTAGGAAATAAAACATGACTTGTCATTTCGAAAGTCTCTCTTTCAAGTTACAAGTTGAGTGATCGCAGCTCGCGAATGCTACGGCGTAGGAACTTGCATTTGCGCGAGAACATTGCTAGTTATACCGGAAAACAATATCTGCGTTGGCACAAATTGTTGTTACCACCATGCCCAGTACATTAATATTTACTTGAAGCCTTATTTTCTCCTCCTGCCCTTCCTTTAATTACTAACGATCCAATTTGTTTCTTAGCCAGCCGTTCATTCATTTATCAACTCATTTTCCATCCATTTGTCCGGTCTAAAAAACCGAGATTAGATCTTGGGTGAACCGACGTTTCGGAGGAACGTGTCGCATCCATCTTCAGGGTACAAAAATTCACAAGCGAGGAATCAGAGCGGGCATGTGGCTATCAGGCTACTTATTACAGTATACCCTCGCTAATTCGGATTAATAATGGGGGATGAGTCATCCGGAATAATGAAGCAAAAGATAGCCCTACAAGTAAAAAACACTTAGAAAACAAACAAATGGAAAATGCAATACTATAAGTAGTGCTAAGTGAATAAAGAGATGCAGCAATTTCTTCCTCTGTCAAAAGTTGAAATAGAGAGTCTCCTTCATCCAGCTCAAGTCAATCTTTTTTGTTTTTGGCGTGGTTTCAGTCTCGCCAGCTGCCCTCGACACGGTCTGAAAGTCCTCTTGCTCCTAAATCCCACATGACTTTGAAACTATGTACTCAACTGTGAACAGAATTTTTCGTTTTTAATATTTCGATCCGGATTAACTGCAACCGGATTAGCGAGGCTCACCTTTAGCTTCCACATGCGAAATCTGAAAACGCTTTATCTGACTGTGTGCGTTATTCACTTGCAGAACACGTAGTTACTCTCAGCGTCTAACAGATGGCGTTAATCATCAGCCAGCTTTTACATGAGAAATAAAATGGATGGTAAAAGAATATGGGAAAGTATGAAATAAAGAAAACTGATAACATATTTCCCGCTAAATTTTTATGGGGCCTTTCCATTATTATATTAAAAAGGGAGAGAATCGTGTGGAGACACTAAAACTAAGGAAGACAATAGCAAACAAACGAATTTTACATCGATGAACTCCGTTGCCTGTACTCCGCAAACGAACTACACCGACCGAGCGACCGCCGATTGTCGGCAAAGTTAGTACCAACTTTTGCGGACAGAGGGTGTCACGTGGTCAGAGAAACGGATCCCCACGGCCGTTAATCTCGGTTTTCTAGACTGGATTATATTAATGAAAAAGGATCAAATTGAATTCAGCAAGTTATTTAAATGTGATTAAGTTTAATATTTCATGTGTAACTAAACAGTTTCGACGTACTTTATGCCTCTAAAAGAGACCGCAGATACTGTCCTTCACTTAAGTTGAAAGCTGACTCTCATGTCTAGCAGTCTGATGCCTAGTTCTGCCAGCGTAACGTGTACCGAATTGCCGATTCAGGTTTAATTCATGCTACTCAGCACAAAATACTGCATTTCTGAAATGCTACTATGTATTCCGGTTTCAAAGCTCAGTTTCAAGTGTTCGTGTTACTTTACTTCCCACGTGCTTGCTTTACGACGCCGTGCCAAATTCTGAGGCTACATACAATCGGATGAACTGACTCGCAGACAATGGAATGGAAAGGACCACGCCCTGCGACTCTTGCAGGTTTCTTGCTTGGCTTACTCTTCGAATATCAAGATGGAGGCAGTAAGTTCGTCCGAAACGTCGGTTGCCTTCTGACTACACGGCGTTACATCCAAAACGACATCGCTCTTAATAGTCACTGCTGTGAGAACGTCAGATCCAGCACAATTTAAGAATCCTTTACCTATTAGCGTTATAATTTGATTTTGCGTACTGAAAATACCTACACAAAATAAATTCAAATATTTCAAAATAAATGATGACAAATTTTCGTACAAATGTTTGTGTTTATCCAACAAGTAAAATACTTTAATTTTCATTCAATGACGTTTCATGGCTATCAAAATAGTTGATGTCATGAAGACGCAAAACCATATCAATATTTCAATCAATATCCAGTGATTGAGGCTAGCTCTTTCTAAGGGGCCCAACTGAGTAGGTTAAACCTTCCTTATACACCTGAAGACGGAGACAGATCCAGTCTCCGAAACGTTGTGGTATTTTTGTCTTTTTTATATACCGGACGATGGGTGAAGTCCAAAATCGGCCAAAAGAAGTACATATCAATATTACTTGCTCCTGTGCACACAAAGAAAATTCTTCCCCTCGGCGCTACAGCTCAGGGTGAGCCTTGGCCTCCTGAACAATCTGCCTCCATTCCTCTCTATCCTTAATTATTCCTCCCCGTCCTTCTTCGCTGATGTTGATTTCCGTTCAATCCATCCATCCGAGGCTGATTATTCTGGTTCCTGAACAATTCAGTTTTTACGGTGTGAGGTTGTTAGCCTCACGCCCAACCCTTAACCTGGAGGACCAGGGTATGGCTCTTCGTCTGGCTCCTACCCCTTGACCTGTCGGGCATGGGTGACCCTACAAGTAGCTACGCTACCACCTGCATAACTCTCAGGGTCTGAGGAGCACTCAAACTCCACCACCACAATAAAGTGGTGGGGAGACAAAGAAAATACCTGTGTAAAATTACGTTATGTTTCTTCCAAATTAGCTTAAATATCTCACATCTTTCACAGGTCTTCAGGATTTGCATATTACAGCTGATGTTCGACAAATAAACAATTTAAACCAATCTGGTCACATTTCGAATAAGTGAAGTCATTTGAACAGGCGACGTACTGCGGCCATCAAAATATGTCAACGTGTAATATCAAATTTGACCAAAACATATCCAAATCGCATCAACAGAACGACAGACGAAAGGCGAGAGAGAAGCTAACAGCATCGAGACGAACGCGACTGCTAAGAAACTCACAAAAAAAAAAATCCCTGCTCCGACAATTGGCAATGGGATTTTCCAAATTCGACTCAGAGTAGTTAAGCCTGCATTAATCGTCACATAAAATCTTTAATGCTAATTTAACTTCATAACGGGTTCCACTGCATTAGCGTTCACGCATATTTTTATCGTCGGTTCACACGTTTCCGCTGACAGGCCACTGTTGTATTAAAGACCTTGGATCATCCTCGCAAATGACGAAGCCTGGCCACTGTACAAATGGCGCCACAACGTGGAAAATTATATAGGGCTACACAAAATTGCACGGTAATCACATTGCTTGACGTTGTTTTGGTACAAAAATGGCATTACAGCATACTCATCGCCAAACTAACCTCAATGTGAAATACTGACTGGAGTGACGTTCGCGCAAGGTATTCAGGTACCATTTTCCTCTCTGCGTAAATTGAATGTCTGAAAGTTAGTCCCATTTTCGTTCTGTGTCTGTAGTGTGACGGTAACCTTCCAGCTGCAGTCGAATGGCAAGGTTTCTTAGTCGATAAACTCTTTTATCGATACTTCTCGTGTACCCAGCCCCTGATGCCACAGACATACAATCAGGTTTCTTTCAACTACCAATAACAGGTGTACATCGGCGACGATTAAACCATGGTTCGCGACACTGAATCGGCTGCAAAAGTTATTTACAATCGAATGAGATAGAAATTAATCTGCACGTGTGGAAAATATTCTTTAATGCGAAACGAAGAGAATATTTATAACTATAAAGACCTAACTGGGGGGCATGCGGCAGCGTAGTTGCTTGAGGCACTATGTTACAAGCCAGAAGGTCGCGCGTTCGAGTCCTGACGAGGTGGATTTTTTTCAATTTACCTAATCCTTCCTGCCACACTATGGCCGTAGGGTCGACTCAGCTTCTAACATTAATTTTCCTGGGGGGGTAAAGGGAGGCCGGCGCGTAGGGCTGACAACCTTACCGCCATCTATGAGCCGACTGTCTACAGAAAATGTTGGAGCCTCGACGTCTCACAACCCTATGGGCCTTCACGGCCTGTTACAGGGATAGCTTTAATTTTACTTTACGACGTTTCGAATCCCAGACTCCTAAATGTGAGGTAGGATGATGTCCACTCGTTTCCGTATTCGGCAGTATTGTAAGCCAATGTCACACAGTTTTTAACACTAGTATAAATAACTGGGATAAAATGTATTTAATCAGTCATGCGCAACACTGGTCTCTTTAATAACGCTATACTCAATTTCCGAGTTATATAGAACCTAATGAGATGGAAATATCACTCATCATCACTCGTGGAGCTGAGCCCTTCTGGAGAAGCTGCCAATTGTGCACCTACTCAAAAACTTCCCAGCGATTTATGGGACCCAAAGGTTCATTACCGTGTTCACAAGAGCCCTCCACTGGTCCCTATCCTGAGCCAGATCTACATCTCCCATCTTATATCCCTAAGATCCATTTTAATATTGTCCAGTCACCTACGTCTTGGTCTCCTCAGTCGTCTCCTTCCTTCCGGCTTTCCCACCAATATCCCATATGCATTCCTCCTCCCCCATTCGTGCTACATGCCCTGCCCATCGCATCCTCATTGACTTGGATGAGATGGAAATGGCCTTGATAAATACGTAAAGGTTTTGAAAGTGATGTTAGTGGCCTAGTTCTGAGTTCCATATCGTTGTTGTCCTAGAGAAAATGAAGAAAATAACGAAAAAACCACCTGAACCCAGCCGATGTTCGAACCGGGTACTTGTAATACAAGTCCTAAACACTGTCACGTCACAAGCCTGCTGGTTTCAAATTTCTTCGTGCCAACCAAAAATTGACTTCGGTTGATGCAGCTTGTTAACGACGCCCGGCACTCAATTTTGTCAGTGCCTTTCGCCCATCCCAGAAAGAAAGCATACGGATTATAAAACGTGTGACTTTTCCTGATACGAATCGTAGTGCTCGTGCAATCAACAGTCACTATTCAAGTTTGTGTAAATTCACTTTCACGTATTTGTAAAATGGCCACTCTTCTGTGCGTGTGAAATGCAGTTGTTATTTTGGACATTCACAAAATAATCGAAAAATTATTGGCTATTAGCTATCTAAGGTGAAATACGTGATAGTTAATCATATACTTGTAGTAGTCGGAATGTAAATTACGTTTTGTTATCCTAGAAATTGTATGCAAATACGTATATACCACTGCCACCGGGTAAAATACAAATATGACAGAAATAAATCAGTGAGCATATATCTAAAGAAGACATATATATATATATATATATATATAAATACACATTTATGAATTATTATGAATGCTGCTAA
>NW_019720164.1:274351-320044 GCF_002891405.2 Cryptotermes secundus
CAACAACAACAATAATAATAATAATAATAATAATAATAATAATAATAATAATAAAGGTAAAGCTATCCCTGTATCAGGCCGTGGAGGCCGGTAGGGTTGGGAGAAGTCGAGGCTTCCCTATTTTCTAGACAATCGGCTCAGAGATGGCGGTGAGGTTGTCAGCCTTACACGCCGGTTCCTCAGGAAGATTCTTGGTACCCTTTTTCTGTTAGAGGCTGAGTCCAGCCCAGGACCATAGTGCGGCTGGAACGGTTAGGTCAACTGAAAAATCCAGTGAACCCGCAGCCTTGCGGGTGGCAGCATAGTACGAAATATTAATTTAGGATTTTAATATTAGAAAATTTATATGTTGTTAAGTTCAAATTTTGTAAAATTTAGGGCGAAACGGAACGCTGGCCTGGAAGTAGTACTAACAGAACAGAGAATGTACATATAACGTAACATTTGAGACATGTCCAGATGTGATATTTTGTTCACCTAGTTTCTACTCTTCTGTTTTATATTCTGCGTCTTATGCCTAGAAGATGCTACGCTATTTCATTAATATTCTCTTTTTAATTTAAATATTCGTATAAGAAATAAGCGGGATTGTCCTCGATGTGGTAGTCATTGTCAGACCCGCTTTGCGAAAATGGTGCACCAGGAGCAGATTGGGGTGACTAGGATAGGATAGATGCTTTACCACCCCTTACATCCGCCCCTACCAAATATAAGCAATTGTTCGCGTAGACATGAGGAATCGGCATCCTTACATATTTTTGGTTTTTTGTATATTGATTGTTTTCCTACCATTCTGTCATGTCAGCTTACAGCACTATTTATATATAGTGATACACTATATCTAAGATAAACTAAGATCTTCCGAACGTTTTCTTTGGTCTAAATCGTGAATTTCTTTTGTTTAGATTATTAATTTCTTTTAGACTAATAAATGGGATGGTTATGGCTTCGCTCCCATGGCAACCCCAGTATGACGTCATTATTGGAGTAGTAGGAAGAACAAGGTAGTGTAGAAAAATAATTTTGGGTCCTCATCCAAGATTTCCGTTATTTCTGTCCAGTTTTAACAAAAAATCTGAATTATGTCGACAGGGTTAAGTAGAACTTCCCGATATAAACTCATGAAAATCCTTCCAGGAGGAACAGAATTGCTTCATGCGGGAAGACAGACACGACGAAGTTAATAAGCACTTTTCGGGGTGTCGCAGGCTCGACTCTTGGCACCGATTCCGAATATCATGACCAAGGCTCTTACAGTTTCCTCATTGTGGAAGAAGCTGCTATACTAGAGCAGCTGCCTTCCTCACTTTTCACACTTACTCACGGTTAACAGTAAATTAACATAGGCAGCCGAGAAAGTAAAGAAACTGAGTGTGGTATTCAGATGGAATTCTGACGTCTTGTTTAACACTTCCTGCTTTTGTTCGCCGAACTCGGTTCTTCAAGGCATTTCCTGTCGTGGAACCGAAATATGCATCGCCGGAGCCTTCAAATCTCGCCGTTTGCTCCTTTTGAGTCGGTCCAGTTCATTTCACATTTTTTCAATCAGTATTTTTAAAGAGCCAGATTATTATTATCATCCTCATATATATGCCTTGGTATCTCGAATGGCTTCTATCTGTGCTGTTTTCCAACCAGCATGCCGTATGAATTTCTTGGGTTTCCTTCCGTTCCACATACCTGGCTAACTTCAGCAGTTGATTACCCTTTTATTATTAGAAGATTCAGCCATGAAATTATTGGTTAAGTAAGTTTATGCACTTTCCATACAACCTACTTAGGTCTATAAAAAAGGTTGTCAGCTTTACGCGCCGGCCGCGCTTTACGCCCCAAGAAAATTATTAAATTAATTCCTGGTACTCATTTCTGATAGAGGCTGAGTAAACCCCAGGGCCTAGTGCGGCTGGTAGGATTAGGTCAATTGAAAAAAATCCAATGGCCTCATCGGGACTTGAACCCGTGACCTTCCGGCTTGGAGCATAGCCCCTCAACCAACTACGCTACCGCTTGCTGTTTTATTGGATAAGTCGTTTACAGTTACAACTACAATCACTCTGAAATTCCGTCGTCCAGACGATGTGACCTGAATAGCCCGCCTTCTGGTTCTTGGCTGAGCTGGTTTCTCTCTGATCTCAGCTCTGCTCCGGTCTTCTCTGATCTGGTCTGGTCTCTTCTACAGTCGGACTAGAAGACACCTTGAAGGGTTTCGTTTCCATAACGGTTGTCTGCGTTGTCTCGGGAACATGTTTTCATTTTTAGGTAACACGTTGATTTTTATCTCTAGCTACTGGTTGTTGCGGGGACGCTTATTAAGCCGCTGCCCGGCAATGGACGTCTCTTTATGCGCTGTCTCGGAAAAGTATTTTAACAAGCCGTTGTCTGGCAATGGACGCCCGCTCTAACTCAAGTTAGGAGGCACGCCACAATATCAACTGTTGGGATATCCAACGTTGAAGGAAGCGATAATACGCTATGCCCACATTCGCCTAGAAGAACTACGGAAAACCGCAAAATGGCCGATCTGTCGGACGAGATTCCAGCAGCCTGCCATCCGGATGCAGGTCAAACATGTTACCGCAAAGTAAACCTATACTGCAAATCAGCATGAGTGTCGTGACATGAGAAGTAAAGACAATGTAAAGAAAGAAGGAATACAGAACCTGTTTCAATTTCTAAAAAAATTTCTCGAGAATACTTCACATAATATCGGGGTTTCAACGTGCCATTTTAAGATTAAACGTCGTTGGAATTTGTATCACGTTTTTATATTAAGATGTTTCTCGATTCATCTGTACCTGTCGATTCGAGCGCCGTAAAGTAGACGGCATCACCGGTTCGAAGCAGCGATACCGTTCACTACACGGAACTCAATCTGGTGGCATGAGGGGAAAAAAGTGAACTCCCACAAATACTTCGCATTTGAAGTTTCATAGCATTAACATCCGGCAAGGCCGAGTCCCAATTTCCTTTAAGTGCATATGCAGAGAAACCGGCTATAAAGATAACGAAAGGTCTTTCGGGATGTGACGCCACGCGGAACGTACCGAAGTTTCGAGGAACCTGAAGATGGAGGCAGTAGTCTCATCCAAGACGCTGTTACACAGGCCTATTTACAAAATTACACGTCGCCACACCGCATAAGTTCGTAATCTTAAACATTCACCGTTACGACACCCTGAATTCTCACAAAAACACTGCAGTTACACATAAATAAGCGTGCAACTAACGGGTGTATCTTTATTTTACTGGCTCTACAACCCCTTTGGGCCCTGGCCTCTGATTTTTCAGTTTCATGATCATTTTACAGACTGTAGGACTCCTTGGACCGAGTGATCAGCAAGTCGCAAGGCCTCTACCTAAACACAGAACACAAACACAGAAGAAACACATACCAAACATCCATGCTTTGTGTGGGATTGGAATCCACGATCTCGGCTTCAGAACGAGCGAAGACAGTAGTATATGCCTTAGACCGCTCGGCTACCATGACCGGCAAAGGGAATACCTACTTCTTACAAATTTTCCACTGCCTGAAAATTGACAGACTAATGTAAAAGGGCCATGCTGTCTCCATTACTATAATTTTCAAAGCATAAAGAAATGTATCACACAAATGTTACATGTATGCTGAACTGCTCCCCGCGTATGAGAGGCAATCGGATTGTACTGGCTCAATCTGAAGATTAGTTGTAAACACGTCTTTAAACAAAATAAAATATCCCTATGAAAAACATAATTTTACAATTACCAACAAAACACGGTAATAGCATTTCAAGGAAAGAGGCCAATTTGATCACGAGTAGTCTCAGAAGATCAGACAGAAGAACAAGTGAATCATAATAACCCTTTAGGATGCGATCCTGACCGTCTTCCGAAACAAATTCTTCCTTACGATAGAGAGATGTCAGCAGACTGACGAAGATAGAATGGAACTGAAGTTAGCAACAGGCTTCTCCTACCTAATCTCTGAACGTAGATGACAAAGATAATGAAGATGATGTTGGGCAATAATACCCAATTTCAAAGCCCAACTACAATACTTCATTAGTCACAGCCATTGAAGTATACGCATGGATTTCGCACTGTCACCGTGTTCTGTTACATCTTTAAAAGGGTTGGATTGTTCTCGGAATTATACACCACTATACACACACCCTTTAGGGCAGTGCCTGTACTGGAGATGGCATTGTTCTCAGGGCCTCATGATACCAGGAAACTAAGAGGAGAACAAATGTGTACGTAAGGCTTTGGAGAACACAAGCGCGACAAAAGCGTCTTTTCCTCCGGCGTTTGATACCTCACTCACTTTATCATTCATTTATTACGAATAAAATCTACAAGCATTATTAAATACGAGGTGGTATCGGAAAGTTCCCGGACTGTCGTCCAAAAAGCCTATTGCATCAGCCTGCCACGTGACACAGCGCTGTGAACAGGCACTGTTTTTACACTAGTGCTTTTTCGACTTCGTGTTTCGGTTTGTCCGCGATGGATGGAAAATTCGAGTAACGTGTCTGCATCCAGTTTTGCCTGAAGCTCGGTAAATCTGCTACCGAAACCCTTGAAATGTTTCGTGAGGCTTTTGAAGAACATTCTTTAAGCCGGACAGAGATTTCTGAATGGCATTCACGTTTCAAGGCCGGTCGAGTGTCAGTTGAAAGTGAATGTTCAGGCGGCCCAGCACCACCAAAACAACAGAAAATGTTGAAAAATTCGAAAACTTATCCATTGAAAATGAAACTGAAGGGACGACATTTTGAAACAGTGTCTGACATCCAAAGGGAATCAAACGCAAGCGGTACTCGACACTACTAAGGAAAATGACTTCCACGGTGCTTCTGAAACTTGGATAAACCAATGGGACTGCTGTATATGTCCCCAAGGAGACTATTCTGAAGGAGACAGCAGCCAAAATTGAGTTAAGTTAACCGAGCATTTCTTTTTCGACCTAGTCCGGGAACTTTCCTATACACTTCGTATAAGTAGATTCTAAAAAGTTCTAACGATGGTGTTTAACACTCAGAATTACTGGGTTTTTAGACTTTGTCCATCGCACGGTATTCTATAAACTAGAAAACACGTTTCGGAAACTTGATCTGTTTCCGTCCTCAGGTGAGAGGGTGAGTGAGGTTAGCTCTTTCTAAGGGACACGACAGAATAGGTTTCTACCCTCTCACCTGAGGAAGGAAACAGATTCAGTTTCCGAAACGCTGTGTTATATAGTTTTTAGAATAGCGGACGATGGACGAAGTCCAAAAACCCAGTAATTCTGAGTACCGTTAAATATAACCTATTAACTGAGCTTATGAAGTCAATCCGGCTAAAATCAACCACGTATTAGTGACAACTATTAAATATTACTTTTAAACCGAGTAAGTTAATGTAGCGGTAACGCTCTACAGTTGTACTGGTGAGGTGCACAGTTCAAATATCTGACGGATCACCGCCGTTACCGAGGTTATTTCGTGGTCTTACTCAGTCTATTGCGGAAACGGCGGTAAGGAACCTCTATTAGCCAGAGCCGCTTCCCTCCAGTCTCTTCCGTTCATTATTCACCAACTATCGGTCTAGAAAACCGAGATTAACGGCCGTGGGGATCCGTTGCGCTGACCACGTGACACCCTCTATCCGCAAAAGTTGGCACTAACTTCTCCGACAAGCTGCGGTCGGTATGGTTCGCTTGCGGACTAAAGCCACGAAGTTATTGTATATATTTAACAATATGTAAGATGGTCTATGTCGTATATTGCACTCCCGTATTTCTGGTAGTCATTATATGCATAGGAAAACATGTCTCTGTGCTTAACCACCACTCTATACACACAAACGATGGAGGGCCTGAGAGTAAACCCAGAAAAAAACTCCGTGGCTTGTAGTCAGCTACCGAGCTATACCGACCGAGCGACCGCCGCGTGTCGGCGAAGTTAGTTCCAGCTTTTGCGAATAGATGGTGTCAAGTGGTCAGCGCAACGGATCCCCCAAGGCCGTTCAAAAAAATCCTACATTCCTACATTATCATGTTTCATCTTTACTGTATTTAGCTACGATACCTATTTTTAAGTAATTTGGCATTTGGTTCTGGTATAATATTTCCCTTTCCTTGTGCATGAGGTTATATATTTCCTGCACTTCGTTAGTAAACTCCCGTGAAACGTTCTGTATTAAGCTCATGCGATGTGATAAATAACACGTCCAACTCCTTTATTACTACACAGTTGAATTAATTTAAGATGTCTAAGGTTTTAGGAATGCAGTCTCTCAGGCTTTCACAGACCGGTGAGATCACTGATGTTCGAAACGGGGCGCCAGCTCTCTCGTCCAGACAGCGAACGAAGACTCTGGCGCCATTTTTATGTACCGAACAAACAGGCCTTGCAGCCACTTGAAGACTAACCGTGGAATGGGATTACGTCACATCCATTACGTCATTCTACCGCGCCTTCCTTGGGGGTTCGAGGAACTGGCGCGCAACTGTCATTTACTTGTCTGCAGGAATGGCTGTCGGTGTACCGGCCGGCAGACCAGCCAGTCAGTTCCTCGATATCACTGCCGCCAAGTTCGTTTCGAACTCTTAGGGCCCCCCATACACACACAGTTTGGCCTCCATTTCGGCCTGCACAGTTGAAGACTGAAATGCAAAACTGACGTGTGTGGTGCGGCCGCCCGGCCAATCGTTTGGACTGTTGGCCTGTGGGAAAACCGTTCTGCCTGCAGGACCGTAGCATGTGACGTGTGTGACTCAACATTATAGGCTGGAAGACCGTGATTGTGGCATGAAGACTGCCGCTTTATCTGCGTGTGTATGGAGAGGAAAGGGAGGGAGTAAACTGTCACAGTTTTGCCTGTAAGGTCGATCGGAAGGCCAAACTGTGTGTGTATGGAGGGCCTTAAAGACAATCGAGACACCTAAACAAATATGAAACATACCTGCATAACTGTAAAATAATATTAGCATGAGATTAAAACAGAAAATGAAACTTATATTGACCGCCTGTGTGGTCTAGTGGTCAGAGCTCCTTGCTACAAATTCGGAGGTTCCGCGTTCGATTCCCAGCGCTAACAGGTTTTCTGAGAAGTAGTGGATCTGGAACGGTGTCCACTCAGCCTCGTGAGAATAACTGTGGAGCTATTTCAAGGATACTGCGGCTCCGCTCTAGAAAACCGAGATTAACGGCCGTGGGGGTCCGTTGCGCTGACCACGTGACACCCTCTATCCGCAAAAGTTGGCACTAACTTCGACGAAAAGTGGCGGTCGTTGGGTCGGTATAGTTCGCTTGCATATTACAGGCCACGGATTGTTTTTTAAGATGTCATTCCAACGTCATGTTTATCTTTAAATTTGTGTATCAGAACTGTGGTCTTGTGTGATAACATTTCTTCTCCCCGATTTGTAGCTTAACAAACCTGCAATTATACGAACCGCACTAAATTCAAGACAGAATCCGGTGGCGAGCTTTTATGAACACCGTCATGAACTTTGTATCCTATGATAAGGGGCTATTTCTTCAACATATCCAAGCCTATCTAACAAGTCAAAAACATATTAAAAGAAATATTCGTGAAGTTGTGACTGCATTCAACTACATTAGGATTACGTTCAATGGCGGGATTCTGTGAATTCGGTAACGAACCTTCGGGTTTCGTAACTTGATCACCTGAATATCAACTTCTTATACAGAGTGGAGCACAGAAACTTCCTTTTTGTGAAGACGCATTGTGAAGGGAGGGGAAGTCTCAGAAAAGTGGGGATAGGCTCGGCGAACGCAGCAGTCGTGGAAGTTTCTGTCTAATACCCCTCAGTAGGAAACATATATGAGGTGGACGAGTGAGCAGCGTGCGTTTGCTGTCGAAGCCTATTTTTCGAACAACCATTCCTACGTGGCCGTGCAGCGTGCGATCCGCACTCACTTCGAAATTAAGCCCAGAGGTCCGGTTCCCGACCGGAAATCGATTGTTTTATGGGCAGAGAACTTTAGGACAACCGGGAGTGTGGTGAAAAAATCATCAGGACGACAGCGGACCGTTACGACGCCAGAAAATGTGGAGGCAGTTCGACAGTCGATTTTGAGATTTTTTCGAACCAGCTCTTGAAGAAATACATCTAGGAAATGTCTGGATCCAACAGGATGGTGCCACGGCTCACACAGCCCGTGATTCGATGACAGTTTTGAGGGCAAAGTTCCCCGGACGGCTCATCTCGCTTCGAGGTGACATCCCGTGGGCAGCGCACTCACCTGATCTAACGCCCTCTGATTTTTTTATGGGGATACCTCAAGGCAGAGGTTTTTGAACATCGCCCCACAAACCTGCTTCAGCTGAAAAATGTTATTCGGCAGGAAGTAGCCCAAATTCCGGTGCACATGTTGGAACGTGCAGAGGGGAACTTCAGAAAACGGTTGCATCAGTGCATAGAGAACGGTGGCCACCACCTTCAAGATATTTAGTTTAAAACTACATGATTTAAAACTTTAAAGTATGTTCTTTCATTAGCTAAACATAAATTTTGTATGTCAGCAATAATTTTTCTTTTATTCGCCTTCTAAAAAAGGAAGTTTCTGCGCCCCACCCTGTACGTATAAAACTCTGCAACCTGTTCATTGTTACAGGATTTGTTAAGGAAAAAGGATATGGCTTAATAGTTCCATCACAATGCTTCAATAAGAGATGACACCCGGCGATACAAAGACGCACAAAATTACATAATACGGAGCTTCATGCGTTCTATTTTTCATCAAATTATTAGGGACGCAGAGGATGATACACGTAACAGGGACGCAAAGATGAAAAAAACAAAAATTGCTTTCTGGAAAATCTGAAGGGAAGAGGGAACTTCCAAGGCACAAACGTAGTTGAGAATATAATATTATTAAAGTTTAACTTAAAAAATTGAGTATGGGGATGTGGGCTGGATTCAAGTAGTTCAGGACTTGGTAAAAAAAAATCTTCGGTTCCTTAAAAAGCTGAGACACTTCTTGACCAGCCACGTGACAAACGGCGTCTCAGGGAGGTCGCTGCTCCACGAAGTTACGTAATCAGTTACATGGTGTAATCTACACTCATTTTATCTTATCACCTAAAAAGTTTTTCTCAATTAATCTTACAAGACATCTAGATACCCCGCTTCCGAAGTGGACACCGACCTATGAATAAGGAAACTGGTAATCACTATTTTGGTGATGGGAGATTATTTTTACTCGAAGGCCGCATGGGACAATTTCGTAGTGAACGAAGACTTAAGAGCCTAGACAGAATACTGTTGAACCTATCAACCATTCGCACTAACCGATCACATTAAAAAGATAAACCAAAAGACACAAAATAATATTGTCAGGTAAGAGGGGTTTGCGTGACGAATATAACCTGTTCTGGATTGGATGACTGGGTTTATTGAAGCCTTCTTTACAATTAAAATCAATTATAACAGCTCACAACCAATGACTGCTTAAGACTCGCTCAATTCCCTACTGAACTACGTGTGTCTTCTCGTCCACTGTGACGGACCTAGTTCTGATCTACGAATTGGTCACTTCTTCTACTGCGACTGACTTGAACGACGACTGTCTTATGAGTGCCTTCAGTCTTGTGTGCACGGCAGCTTACATAGTCTCCAGTTTCCTCGGAAAATGCTGGTTACTTGTTCGTACCCGTGGAAACCTTTGTTGATTCCGCTGACATAGAAAGTACGTTCCATACCACAGAAACGTGTGTTAACGAGCCGTTGTCTAGCAATGGATTATTCCGGCTTTCAGGCGTCATGTCACAATATGAATAATTAATTCTGAATGTCACTGGCAGATACATTATACCGAATCTGAAGTGGGCCTCACACCCAGTTGTACTTCATTACTGCAGTGAATGTCAATACTAAATACGTGTATTAAGAACCCAATTCATTCTTTTCCTTCAAGATGGCAAAATAAAGGTAAAGCCCAGGTGCTAATAATTGAACATCACGACATGAAGATGTATGGGGGAACGGTAGTATAGATACACCATTCTTGACCTCGGCAGTAGATGGAAGCGAGAAGTCAGCTTCAAGCCCCAGCCGCTCTACCTCTGGGGAAGGAGCCTGCGGTACCAACTGGATAGGAGGCTTGGTAGGACCCAGAGCCGGTTTGGTCTGTCATGATATCTATTTTACAATATTTGTGTACCTGGAAGATTACTGCGTAAGAAGAATTAAACTTGATGTAGGCCGCATTATAAATAATATATCATAAGAATTCTTGTACGGGAGGTGTCTTGCTTACCCCATTATTACATCAAAGCTTGATGTTAGTAATGAAAACTTCTACAATGCATAAAAGAACAGAAATCATCAATTTATGTCAACAAGACATTTTCTTAGCTCCAAGTCCATATCGACTGTTTCACACCTCATTCGCGCCATTTGCAAAATGACCGTGATGTCATTTCTATTTACTACTCCTTAAGACATGTGGGACTCGGGACAGCATGTGTAGTACTTAAAGCGAGGAATTTTCATTTTCCTCCAGCACTTCACAAAATGTTGCAAGCGTGTTCCCTCTTGATATACACCTGCTTCCGGGAGGCGCTCTTTCAACTTCAACAGGAAACTGGAACTTCCTTCTTGATAAACATATTCGCGCACAACGTGTGTACTCTGACACGATGGAAATATTACTGCTGTTCATTTGCCAAATTTTTACTTTGGTAGCCCAGTAAGCAACTTAAACATTCCAGAAGCATCAGCAGACCACAGACTGCAGCATATGGAAGACAGCTTTTTCTAAACGAACTTGACGTCTTTTTTAGTTTCTTGGGGACGGGTGAGACTTGAGTTCACTTGGCACGTCTGCCGCTGTTCTACCTATTGTACCAGCCCCGGATGATATATGACGATGAATGTGGAGCAATTTGTATAATGAGAATTGGCTGGAGAAAAAAATCCTACCTCAGTGCCACTTCGTCCTCCACAAACCCAACATGACCTGACCTGTGATCAAACTTGGGCTGCCGCGGTGGGAAGCCGGTGTTTAACCGTCTGAGCTGTGAAACGGCATGCAACTTCAACTACTCTGCAGCACATATTCCAAAAGAGAGCGCAATTCTCCTTACGTCTCAATACGAAATTGAACACCTTGTCTTTATAATGTGATTCAGCCCTGCATTCTGGTGACGGTACATGAAACATATACGGGTATCCGGAAAGTAAAGATACAACGTTCAGAAATTATTTGCAAAGCATATTTTGGAGGAATTCACTTGTAGCACTTTTACAACATACCTTTACTTAGTTGTCAACATAGTCACCATGAATCGCAATACACTTAGCCTGGGAACGTGTTTTATTATTATTATTATTATTATTATTATTATTATTATTATTCCAGCGTCGTAGAAATCTCCCGTCTGCTCTCTTAGCCGCGAAGTTGACACTTCTGGACATTGCTGATGAAGTTCATCAACAGGTTAAACGTCTGTCAGCACGAATGTTTTCATAAGTTTTTTGGATGATTTCATCAGTGACAACGGATGCCTTCCACTCCTTATTTCATCATGAACATCACTTCTTCCCGCTTCAAATTCAGAGCAACATTTTGCCACATTTTGCCTGTTCATAACATCTTAGCCGTAAACACAAACAAGTTGGCGATGAATTTCAGCAGCAGTTTCTCCTTTCACGTGAAGAAATCGAATTACTGCACGAACCTCGAATTTGGAGGGATTTTGAATGGACACAGCGAATTTAAACACATACAGTGAGCACAACGTTGCCGTGACTGTGGCCGGTGAACTCTGTCCTGTCCTACGGTTCCTATCTCACACGGCAGCACTGCCATTTGTGGGTGGGGGGAATCCCTCGCATTTTTTAGTGGACTTGTATCTTTACTTTCCGGATATCCTCGTATAGTCCTACATCAATCTCTGGTTTAGCGTTAGAGTTTCTGTATTTGTCTTTGTGGAATTTATATTTTCATACATTAAATTAACACAATCAGCACAGACTGGAAGCTGAAGTATTCCATTCAATTAAAATCCGACCTAGTTCTGTTGGGTCCTCCTCCTCCTCCTAAGGGGTATTCTAAACGTCGAAAAGTAACCGCGATAAAGCATCTCGTATAAGACCATTCTGAACAGGAAATGCACTGAACAAATGTTTGCCAGTACGGGACCTTAATTTATGTTTCGTTTAAACACATTAATTAACCTAATTAGTTACATGGGTATTGACAAATTTAATGGGAATGTTCCACAATATTCTCTCCTGACATTCATAAAGAACTAATGCATTATCTCACTGTCCTCTTATTGTTTCCAGTATCTGACGAATGCAGAATATCTGATCAGTAGTTACATGTTACGTCTGGGCCGCGCCATAGCTCAAGCGGTTAGTCGCTGGCTTCCCACCACGGAGGCCCGGGTTCGATCCCGGGTCTGGTCAAGTGGGATTTGTGGTGGACAAAGTGGCGCTGGGGCAGGTTTTCTCCGAGTACTTCGGTTCCCCTGCCAATCTTCATTCCACCAATTGCTCCACAATCACCCTCACCTATCATCTGGGGCTGGTACAATAGGCCAGAAGTGGCCGCAGTACAAGGGACTTAGTCCCACCCCACTAGCAATAAAAAAAAATATGTTACGTCGAAATCTACTGTAACGATCACCAAAATCTTCGTCTACATGTGCTGTTAAAACTGAGAGAAGAATACAGGACAATGTATTGGACAACAGCGATATTTCTGGATATTGCTACATTCAGGTTAATCGCCTTCTTTGTAAATAGGTATAGTGATGCATTTCTATTACATCCGTGGAAAGTCTTCCTCCTTCCAAGCAGAATTACTAAGTTTGTGCGTCGCGTACCAGGGGTCTTCCTGGGTGGTTAAGAACGGCCGGGCGTCAGGCTGACCTCACCGCCATTTGTGAGCAGACTATCTAGAGAATGTGGGAGCCTCGACGTCTCACAACCCTACGGATCTCCACATTCTGTTACAGGGATAGCTTTATGTTACCTTTTGCTTGTTGATTTGCACCTTTGAAAGTGTTCAATGTAAACCTCAACCTCAGAAGGGTGGGACTTAACTATTGTATATCTGTCTGCCTGACATCGCTAGCCATGTGTATACCGAATACCTCTCACGCATTCAAAATTTGTTGGGAATCTGAAACCAGATCACCATGCTCATCTGCTACAAAGTTACTTCTAGGAAATTAATTTATGCTTCTGAATGACTCCATACATTCTTCTTCATTACTTGCTGACAAATGAATCATTTATTCTCAGGAGGGTATGAGTCACTAGACCCGAACTTTAGAAGAGAAAAATACACGCACAATGGATTTGATGGTTGCTGGCACTATTTAAAGTTCCCAGTTCTTTTGTGGGTGAACTACGCAGACTTTTGCTTAACTTAACTTTATTGCAGCCCCTCACCTTTAACAAATCATTTTTCTCTCGCAGCTCATGCTCTTTTCGAAACAAACCCAGTATCATCAACTTATCATCTATAGTTTATAAAGACTATCAAAATACATAATAAAAATGCAATAATGTTTCGCTTAGTAAAATTTATTTCGGAATCGTATTATTCCAAAAATTATTTTGCCTCGTGACTCTCACCCGTGTCAAAACTAACCCAATAACATTCACTCCTATTATATCAAAGCAGTGGGTGCATGAAGCCATTTTATTTTTTCTTGAAATGAACACAGGTGTATAATCAGCTGCATTTAACAGATTGAACACTCGACTCAAGCAATTTTCTGGTATGTCATTGAAGTAATTTTGACGAAATGTAAATGTGTCCATTAATAAGTGGCCTTTTCATAACAAACAATTCAAATGCACTGTCACAAAGGTAACACACACCACCGATATAATATTTTTAATTCTTCTTGAATATAGATACCATAAGGAGAAACCCACAAACTTTAATTGATGCTAGTAAGGAGGTTGGTCTAGAAGTAAACACAGAGAAAACTAAGTATATGTTGCTGTCTCGTCACCAGAATGAAGCGCAAACTCGGGACATAAAGATAGGTAACAGATGTCTTGAAAATTTGGCACAGTTCAGTTATCTGGGAAAGACTATAACAAATCAGAACCTGATTCAGGAGGAAATTAAGAGACTGAACTCTGGTAGTGCTTGCTACCATTCAGTCCAGAACCTTTTGTCTTCTCGTCTGCTGTCTAAAAACATAAGAAATTAGAACATACAAAACTATAATTTTGCCTGTGGTTCTGTTTGGGTGTGAAACTTGGTCTCTGACTATAAAGGAGGAACACAGACTGAGAGTGTTTGAGAACAGGGTGTTGAGGAGAATGTTTGGACCGAAGAGAGATGAAGTAACAGGAGGTTGGAGAAAACTGCATAATGAGGAGCTTCATGACGTGTACTCTTCTCTAAATACAATTAGAATCATAAAGTCAAGGAGGATGAGATGGGAAGGGCATGTACCACAAATGGTGGAAAGGAGGAATGCGTATCGGATGTAGGTTGGAAATCCGGAAGGAAACCACCGGGAAGACCAAGACGTAAGTGGGTGGATAATATTAAAATGGATCTTAGATAGGATGGGATGGTATGGATTGAATTAATCTGGCTCAGGATAGGGACCAGTGGAGGGTTCTTGTAAACATGGTAATGGACCTTCGGAGTCCATGAAATGTTGGGAAGTTCTTCTTGAAATACACAAACATATCTTAATAGGTTTTACATGTAGGCTTAATAAATTGCACTAACTGTTGTATGACGAACTATTTTTGAGAAAGCTGACGAAGTCCTATTCAAACTTCGTGTAAGTTGCCTTTATTACACACAGACAAAATACCGTCCGTAATTCCCTTTCTCTTCAGTTCTAATTCTGATTATTGCCAAGGAAACCAGTAAAAACCCAGATCAGGTGACAAAAGTAATAATAATTTACTTGCATAGTTTTATAAAAACTGCGTGCTCGAAAATATTCCAAACTCGATCCTAACACTATTCGGACAACACAATATTCACCGAGTAGTTTCGATGATGATGCAATTGGTCGGACGGCAGGACACGACTTCTCCACGTCTCCCATACTGCATTCATTTTACACGTTCTGTACACACAATGGGTAACATCCACAAGGATTCCAAGGAAATCAAGTAAGTATAATCCATATTTCGGGATGCCTTAAACAAACAATGTTTAAGCGAAGATCTTGAGATATGCAAAACAGACGGACAGATACTTCTGCGAATGTTGATCCTGAAAAACCGGTTTTGGGCGTGAAGTAGTAATTAATGGGTTTCCGACACCTTCTTGTAATGCAAGAAGGGCATACAAGCTGAATTCATTAATCGTTTGGGTCTATTTGTCTGTCCATCTGTCTGTGTGGGAATAAATTCTCTGGGGACAAACTGATTTCGATGGATTGGTTGGTATTTCATTTTAACGATACTGATTCAACTGTAGATGTTACAAAGAGTCGAAATGGGAAAACTGATTATTAACGGTGCGTATCTGTAAGACAGCAATACTGGCCTAACCTAACATTCACATGGAGATGGAAAACTCATGAAACTTACCAGCGAAAATAGCCGATAACGCCAAGATTCGAAGCCAGAAGTCATAGCAGTAATCCTACAACTACTGTTTTGAGTTCTTTTGTAAATACAAATAACTTTTTCACTCCCTGAATAGAAAAGTCATAATTACGCCCATAAAAGGGATCACCCATGTCATACCACGAACTTTCCCTTAAGCTATTCAGCTACATCGTTTCAATTATAAAAAATGTTTGTTGTATCGGGTTTTGAAGATGACTTAATCAAAAATCGGAAGGTCGGAAGATGGGTGAGAAATGAGGGTAGCCTATTTCGACGTAGCTTCATGATACTGTGACATGTGGGTCATTTCTAGGAAACGAACTGGTAAATACGTTGCCACGCAGAGACTGATTCTTGGAAAGAAACTGGTTACGGAACATGGTTTCCATGGATATAACTGAAAGTTGTAAATACTTATAAACCAGACCGTTGCTTCGGAATTAACACAGGCTTTCCGAGACAACGCATTCATGGTGAGCAGTAATGCGGTCCTTGATTAGGTTTTCCGAGACACTGCATTCATGGTGAGCAGTAATGCAATCCTTGATTGGGCTTTCCGAGACACTGCATTCATGGTGAGCAGTAATGCAATCCTTGATTAGGCTTTCCGAGACAACGCATTCATGGTGAGCAGTAATGCAATCCTTGATTAGGCTTTCCGAGACAACGCATTCATGGTGAGCAGTAATGCAGTCCTTGATTAGGTTCTCACGCAGTTATACACGTAAAAGAGAGTTCATTTGTGCATTCAAATCAGAGATTCTTCACAGAAATTCGTCAAACAGACGTCGTTCAGCGGGAGGTCAATGTGTGAGCTATTATAACTGACTGTAATTGTAAAGAAGTGCCAAAAACCCAAATAAACAAATCCAGAAATCATTAATATTCGTCACACTAACCCCTCATACGTGACAATATGAAAGAACAAATATGGTATTTTTATAATGGATGTGCGAAACAATTACTGGTGAACACAGAGGCTGTCCAAACACTTCGTATTATTGTAAAAAGTAAAACAGGCCCATGCCTTATTTTAGTGGAATTGTAATCACTTCAGAGTAGCTGAGGTTCTCAGTTAATGGCAACGTTCATGTGTTTTTCTCTGCAACAAAACTTATATGCCTAAACAGGAGTATAAACCAGCCACTTCTCCATGCATTTGGTTATTTTCCTTCTGTCAGCAGTTCGGAATTTACTGCTACACAGTATTCATGCATAATCACAACCATTTTCATCCCAAAACATCAGACAGACACAAATGACTTCTGGATGCAGGACGCTGTTCGACGCATGTTCGACGCATGTTCCCCCCCACGTGATCTCCCGTTTCGGTGATGTTTCTTGGACCCCGCGCTCCCCTGATCTATCGGTTTGTGGGGATACCTCAGGGCAAGAGTGTACACGAACAGACCACGAACGACCCAAGAGCTGAAACTTTCCATTCGTCAAGAAATCGCAGCTGTGCCGGAAGACATGTTGGAGAATGCAATGCAGAATTTTGCGGAGAGGCTCTAAATGTGTGTCCGGCAAGGACGTCATCTGACTGACATTATTTTCCGTACGTAATGTAAGTTAAAAATGCATTAAAACATTCCTTTTTGTGTAATTAAAAGGGTTTTATCTTGAAAATCAACAAAGTTATTCTTATGCGAAAAACATGCGTTCCTCTGCTCCACTCTGTATACTGGAGTGCGAGCGTTGCAGTCGAGTGGTTGAGTGTTTGAGTGTTTGAGACACTTGCAGCACCTGAGGATGGCCCGTTAGGGTCGAAACATGTAATGCTAAATATGTTAATAAACAACTGTTGCGTTGACGGTAGAATTTGTATATGTTGATTGTATATACGCAACAGGATGCAAACTTTAAAAATCCCATTACACTTTGTCCACTTATATTTTGTTGTTCAATCTACAAAGTGTGATGGATTATTACTCATCTAAGACATGCAGTTAGGCAGGCAGAGAGTCTGAAAGTCAGACAGACATGGTTAGTCAGACAATCGGCCACAGAATATGAGCTGCTGCATATTCTTACACAAATCTTCCCCCCGCCTGAACACGCTGAGACGCTCTTGAACTCCATAAATACATCTCACGCTGTACTTACACAGTCCGTGTTATTTTGTTGATCTCCATTCGTGCGTGTCATGTATTTTTAACCTCAATCCCGGAACGCATTCTTCCTCATATAACACGGCGTGTTAATAGCAAAAACAACACGGAACATGCTTGAGCCCACGCCATGAATTTGTACCTTATACGGATAGCAATCCACAGAGGAATGGAAATGTTCCATGGTTATCAGAATGTCATTCCTGACCACGGCACTAGGTAGCAGCTGAGTGGTCGAGATACTTGGCACAAAATGGGCATATGAAATAACTCATAAAATAAGAGTTTTCTTTTGTATTAAATATAATTCTAGACAGAAATGGAACAAACGATGTCACTGAATCGAATCAGGTCATGATTGAGTCAGTCTGCAGCCACCTGCTCAAGCTGGTTCCTCGCCCGGGGATTTTTCTACCTTGAATATGGAGGCGATACGTTCCTCCGAAACGTCGTTTCACACAAGATCCACATGGTGCCACATCCCAGAAGACGGCATTCTTCATTATTNCTGTATATACGCAACAGGATGCAAACGTTAAAAATCCCATTACACTTGGTCCACTTATATTTTGTCGTTCAATCTACAAAGTGTGATGGATTATTACTCATCTAAGATATGCAGTTAGGCAGGCAGAGAGTCTGAAAGTCAGACAGGCATGGTTAGTCAGACAATCGGCCACAGAATATGAGCTACTGCATATTCTTACACAAATCTTCCCCCCGCCTGAAGACGCTGAGACGCTCTTGAACTCCATAAATACATCTCACGCTGTACTTACACAGTCCGTGTTATTTTGTTGATCTCCATTCGTGCGTGTCATGTATTTTTAACCTCAATCCCGGAACGCATTCTTCCTCATATAACACGGCGTGTTAATAGCAAAAACAACACGAACATGCTTGAGCCCACGCCATGAATTTGTACCTTATACGGATAGCAATCCACAGAGGAATGGAAATGTTCCATGGTTATCAGAATGTCATTCCTGACCACGGCACTAGGTAGCAGCTGAGTGGTCGAGATAACTTGGCACAAAATGGGCATATGAAATAACTCATAAAATAAGAGTTTTCTTTTGTATTAAATATAATTCTAGACAGAAATGGAACAAACGATGTCACTGAATCGAATCAGGTCATGATTGAGTCAGTCTGCAGCCACCTGCTCAAGCTGGTTCCTCGCCCGGGGATTTTTCTACCTTGAATATGGAGGCGATACGTTCCTCCGAAACGTCGTTTCACACAAGATCCACATGGTGCCACATCCCAGAAGACGGCATTCTTCATTATTCATGTAGTTTGCAAAGGATATTACTGCACTATTGCTCATGTATTCATCGGAGGGCTGAAGAATGTGTAAATTACTTTTCGTTAACGTGTTTTAAGAACACAAGCAGGTTATGCCGCTCTACATATTCAGGTATAAGAAATATTTTCTCTATGGAATCACATTTACGTTTTCAGATTTTCCAAAAGAAGGGTTGAACAAAATAATGAAACCACTAAAGGTTCTGTACATACATGTATTTCTCTATTAATACGGCGTTGGACGACCTTTAGCCTTGAATACAGCCGCAGTCCTTCTTGGAATCGACTTGTACAAGTTTTGAACAGCCTCTAGCGGAATTCTATACCATTCTTCTTGAAGAACATCTTCAAGTTTCTTTAGAGATGTTGGAGGTGGGAATCTGTTCCTCATTCTAGTCTCCAAAATTGACCTGACTGGGTCAGTGATTTTCAAATATGGTGACTGTGCCGGCCAAGGTAGATGCTGAATTTCACCTTCATGCTCTTCAATCCATGACTGAACAGTTCCAGATATGCGAATGGGGGCACTGTCGTCTTGAAACACTGCATCGTTTTTCGGAAATAAAGTCTCGTTCACTGTATGCACCAGATTACCCAACCTGTCCACATACTCCCTTGCAGTAATTCGGCCATGAAGTGTAATAATGGGACTAACACAATACTGAACAACGATATTGCTCCTGAAACCATCACAGAACCTCATCTCTGTTTCCCTCTTTGAACCAGGCGTTCCGGACTGCACGCTTCCTTGGGTGTTCTTCAAACGTACACTTTTCCTGATGCAGGGAAGAGCGAGAAGGACGACTCATCTGACGGTATCACGCGCACGTTTTCAGTTGTCCAATGTCCAGGTTTTATGGTCGTGAAACCATCGTTTACGCGCCTAAGAATTGCTTTCAGTGATCAGAAATTCAGCAACAAAAGCCCTACAGTGGACGCTGAATTTGTGAAGCTCGTATCAAACAGTTTTTGCGGAAACATGGTCTTCAAGATGAATATTCAGTTCTGCTGTCACCTATGCTGCAGTACTTTTTCGAAACAATCTTTCTAAATGTACGACGATCTCTTTCTGTCAATGTTAATTTTCGCCCACTTTTCCTCTTCGCTGATGTTGCCCTCAATACACATAATGTGGCAGTTTTTGTCACAGATGCTTCAGATAAACGGGCACCAACGATCTGTCCTCTTTCAAAATCTGACAAGATTCTTCCGCACGGACTGTCACTCAACACAAGCATTAATGCACTTACACGAGCATTACAGAGTATAAACAAACGGAAGAATATTCCGTGTTGCTAAGTGGAGTTCTTTCAACGTAGCCAACACTAATTCCATTCCTCAATTTCTTTATGTTTCCACTATTCTGTTCACCCCTGGTAAGTATCTTCTCTTTTAAGACCAACACCATCTTGAGGACTTTACCTAAGATCGGCCATGCAATACTGGAGTGCTATGCTGTATCAGTACGTTCGGCATACAAATCTTATAGCATGGACATGAACTGTCTGCGACTCTGGCGTCTTGCTCGTATGGAATTCATGAGTTTCACAACTCTGTTTATCACATTATTCGCGTTTAAAGGTGTTGCCGGGTACTTTCTAGTGAATAACAGAGTGAAAACAAGCGGTATTTTCCGATTGCGACATGTTTACTGTATAGTATCTTGCATCTTTTCCAAAAGACCTTCGTTTTCTCCAATCAAATCCCGTTATTCATCTGTGTTACGCTGATTAACTTGTTCAATGATAGCTCTGTCATTCAGGAGTTACTGACGGTCCATACGTGTCCTAGTTTTCACAACTCCTACAGCAGGCAATTCTCTAACATCATAATGAGAGTTCACACCTCATACACGTATCAGTAATTGGGCTGCATCACTTACATCAGCAGTCATCTAACGATGCAGGGGAGAAACGAATGCCTGAACTGTATCATTTAACTGTGTTAGCAATTCACTGCTTACTTTTTCCACGCGACATGCAACTGTTCTTCTGGATAAACGTAATTTCAAAAGCGTGTTCTGGGGCCGCCTCTGTGGTCTAGTGGTCAGACTTCCTGCCTACAGATCCAGAGGTCCCGGGTTCGATTCCCGGCGAGACAAGATTTTCTGAGAAGTAGTGGGCCTGGAACAGGGTCCACTCAGCCTCGTGAGGATAACTGGGGAGCAATTTCAAGGAAAGATCTGCTGCGGTCTAGAAAACAGCGATTAACGGCCGTGGGGATCCATTGCACTGACCGCGTGACACCCTCTATCCGCTAAAGTTGGCACTAACTTCGCCGACAACCGGCGATCGCTCGGTCGGTATACTTCACTTGCGGACCACAGGCCACGGAGTTTGTTGTTTTGTGTTCTGGGGAGCTGGCTTCAGTCACAGCTACTATACAATGGTTCACGAGTTTCACTGTCCAAAAACGGTGTGTCGTACTCAGTTTTGTTGTAAGTCAATAAAAGTCTTGCTCGAGTCACTGCTTCCTGCAAACGCATACTTGTATAAACACTGTTTTCTCAAATTAAATACCAAATCTTTTGCTATTCCTTTGCCTTGCAACATCCTTCATGATTTGAATGAGTGGCGTTAAAGATTTAAAACCTTAAATATGGAGCCAGCGCTGCCGCAAATTGAGCACCCAGCGACAGCTCCTACATCTGTGCTGAAACACTGTTCTCTCACTCAATGTTAAACAGTCTGCACTCACTGAATATATTTCTATATCGCTGCTTCCTTACACTCATCTTACATGGAATATCATTCGCGTTCACAAATAACAAACTTTTCACACTGTACCATCACACGATTACGAAACACTTACTTCGTTGAACAAAACGTGAAAATTACTACGAGTACCTAATGCAAAGGCGATACTCCAATAACATGTCCCTGTCTTCATTCAATCTGTCATTGAATACGGACTTTCTATATTTTTATTATTGCTAGTGGGGTGGGACTAAGTCCCTTGTACTGCGGCCACTTCTGGCCTATTGTACCAGCCCCAGATGATAGGTGAGGGTGACTGTGGAACAATTAGTGAAATGAAGATTGGCAGGGGAAACCGAAGTACTCGGAGAAAACCTGCCCCAGCGCCACTTTGTCCACCAAAAATCCCACTTGACCAGACCCGGGATCGAACCCGAGCCGCCGCGATGGGAAGCCAGCGACTAACCGCTTGAGCTATGGCGCGGCTGACGGACTTTCTATAACTGACACTTAAGTTTCGACTGAAAATGGAGTGCAACAGCAGGAAACCAGAAGGCGCCACGCGCAGTTAGGTACGCAAACTCGTGAATCAAAAAAGTGTGCTTATGCTTTCGCAGTAAGACGATGTTGCTCGGATATCAAGAAGTTGCAGGTTCTACATTGCAAATACGTTCAGACTTATGTCTGAAGTTCATGCTGAATTAACCATTTAACTTTACGATTTATGGGCTTTTATTTTAAAATAAATGGACAAGTAAATATTACAAAGTCGTCACACCTGTTCCTAGGAGTCGAGGTAAACGCTGGCAGAGGCCAGATCCGGCTAGCAGCAATAACTGCCAATCATGGTTGTGTAAAAACCTGATTTTAGTCTTGAAGGCGAGTTTCTGTTACGTTTCAATTTTCTGTAGGGTAGAGTAAAGTTGTTTATTATGAGATAATATTTTGTATTTTCCGAACTTCGAAAACGAAAGTTAGAAAAGACAAGGAATTGTCGATAGTTTTGCAACTGTATACTCTTTTTAAACAATCTACTATGTAAAAAATACATGAACTTCTTATGAATATGTATTCTTTTTTATATTTTTCGGGGGTTTTGTAGTGAAGGTAAGTTACTTAATGTGTAATGCAGAAGGTAATATACTAAACACAAAATTTGACTTATTAACACAATAATGCAAGGGAGTTAGACCTATTTGATGTGTTTAAAGACATTTGTGGTGTTCCATCAAAAGATAAAAATTTATGGCTTAACCTGTTACTTTAATAACACGGGAACAACGGAATCGTAAGGCATTATGATGTTCCATATTACCTGACTCATTATACTGAACAAAAACATACAGAAGTACGTGGATTTCCAACAAAAGTGCAAAGGTTCTTGTGTCTACTTAAACTTTCGTTAAACTACACGATAAACAGATAACCAAAAGCATACGCCAAATATAAGGAAGACCATTTCACATTGTCACGTGATAGTAACTATAGAAGGGGTTTGGATTGGTAATTGGATTTACCGATAACTTACAGATCGTAACTGCAAGTGACTATAGAACTATCTCTAATTCACAAACTCTACAGTTCTCTACAGCATGAACTAGGTCTTCTAAGCCTGCTGTGTCTTCAGGTGCCCATACACGTACGAGTCTGGCTCACGAGTCCGACTCGGCTCGGGTTCCAATGAGCCAAACTCGTCCGTGTGTGGGTCGCAAAGTTTGGAGTCAGCTCAAGCGTTTGTTGTGAAATTAATCCGACCCAGACTCGTACATGTACGGGCCCCTTTCGTCAGTCGTCGGCTAACGGCTTCAAACGCCGTACATCCCTCAACTTACTGGCTGGCGACTGTCTCACGGCTAAATAAACTCAAGTCAAAGTCACATTGCGACTGACGGTCGGTCGGTCAATCAGTCAGTCAGTAAGTCTTGGTTTCGAGTCTCATCTGGGGCTCATGACTAGATATTTATTACTGTTTGACAGTTACGGTCTTTCTTTTTATGGGGCGCCCTCTCTGACGAGAGGACGGATCTGTCATTTGTACATGCTGCTGGCCCTTGCCAGCGTAATATTTCTTGGGTCCGAGTCCCTTGGTACTGGCGACCATGTTTTACTGTCCCAGATTTGATACTTCCCTTTTCGTCGCGTCCTACGACTCGCAGGGTCACGGTGGAGGTATTCGACCCCACCTCCACACCGGGGACTAAATAAACTCTAGACGCGTCCCGCTTATTACACCTGGGCACGGACCGCACAGAGAATCTCTTCCAACTCTTCTATTGTTGCGTCACGTAGCTGTCGCACGGACCGCGTATGGAACACAACTTCTCAGTCCATTTGTGCGTGTTAGAAATTTGTTGCCTAGCAACGGGCGTGGTTTCCTGTCATTACTTAGCAACGGGACTACATGCTACAATATGTTCAACTTGAGATCATTTCAAATACAACAAAAACATCATAATGCCTTTCTAATGCACAAAATAGCATAACGGGATTGGGTGAAGTATTCTAGTGTAGAAGCAGCATCTTTATCAATTTCGGCACTTTCCATTGCGCTGCGCCATCAAACAAAAGAAAAATGATGATGTCCCTTTCTTCCCGCCCATTTCGTATTACCCGGCTGCCCTGTACATGCTCAGTTTTACTTAGCTAGTTTTTAAGCTACGACGCATGAGCATGACAGTGATGAGCCTGGGTGTCCTTGAGGAATCCTGAACAGTTAGAGGAGGGGCGGAAGCTAATACCCTCTAATATGTATATGATTTGGTGCTAATCGGTAAAGTAAGTTCTGTACCAGGGGAGAAGTGACAAGATAAAAATATATCGACTTTACACGACACACAAAACCCCTTAATAGGCACAATGCGGGGTGGATGCCCTCCACAAATATTTGTTAATGTAATGAATTATCAACATTCTCTTCTACACTCGTAACCCAAGGTTGCCGGAATGTGGCATGCCTTGCTTAAGCCTGTAAGTTCCCTTGTTCATGTTTTTTTATGCTTTCCGACTGGAGATTTTTTCCCGGCAAATACAGAGCGTGCCGGTCACGGTAGCCGAGCGGTCTAAGGCATGTACTGTCTTCGCTCGCGTGGAAACCGGAATCGTGGGTTCGAATCCCACTCAGGGCATTGATGTTTAGTTTGTGAGTGTGCGTTTTTCTGTGTTTGTGTACAGGTAGAGGCCTTGCGACGAGCTGATCACCCGCCCAAGGAGTCCTACCGAATGTGTAACATCTAGAAAAACCGAAGTGAACGGAGAAGTTCATGGAGGTAGGCCTAGGCCCACTGGGGCAGTAGTGCCAAGGGGTGGGGGAAGAAATACAGAGCGTGGGCTTCAGACAAAGTTCACCCATCATCGTCATCATAAAGACATCAGATACTTGCCCCGGAAAATTACGTCATTTGTGTCCTAGAAATTCGACGTTTATACCGTTCAGATTTACATTTCACTGTTTTTCTTTCGTGAAGCATTCAAAACAAGAGATTATTGTAATTAATCCGTGGGACATCAACCTGTCATCCATTCCAGACTGTTCTTCGGGGTCTAAGTTACTGTTTCTAGCTTCAACAATCGATACATCGATCATGTATTATAAAATGTTAGAAACTTCTAAAATTAGCGCATTACAGATAATCCAGATGTATCTAACAATGTGCAGATTGTGAAATCCTTTAATTATTTCTCTAAGTCACGGACATCTTTTTTTTTCTTGGCACTACAGCCCCAGTGGGCCTACGCCTACCTCCATGAACTTCTCCGTTCACTTCGGTTTTTCTAGATCTTACACGTTCGGTAGGACTCCTTGGGCTGGTGATCAGCTTGTCGCAAGGCCTCTATCTGTACACAAACACAGAAAAACGCACACACACACAAACTAAACATCCATGCCCTGAGTGGGATTCGAACCCACGATCCCGGTTTCCAAGCGAGCGAAGACAGTACGTGCCGCCACGGACATCTAGCTTCTCTAAAAATGTGTATGACATAACATCCGATTTCACACTCATCACGACCTAAAGCAAATGCAGATACCTTGAAACAATCACAAAGCGCTCCTTCCCCTTCACCAGTTCAACCCAGCCACCATCACGACTTCCAGCACTCCTCGTCTGTAGCCACACGGCGTCCTCTGAACACATGAACAACTCATTCGGTTCTCCCATACCTCTATATCCTGCAAACTCTTCGGATTAATCTTCAATTGCTGTTAAGCTGCCCAATAATACAGTATCCTCGACCGTCCATTTTCACTCAAATAACAAATATCATTAAATACGTCTCAAATAGGAACGTAAACACCGAAACATAAAAAAAAATAAGTTTGCCAGTTGGAGGCCGCCTCTGTGGTCTAGTGGCCAGAGTTCCTGGCTACAGATCCAGAGGTTCCGGGTTCGATTCTCGGCCCTACCAGATTTTCTGAGAAGTAGTGTGTCTGCAACGGGGTCCACTCAGCCTCATGAGGATAACTGAGGAGCTACTTGAATGGAAAAGTAGCGGCTCTAGAGAACCGATGTTAACGGCCGTGGGGATTGGTTGGGCTGACCACGCGACACCCTCTATCCGCTAAAGTTGGCACTAACTCCGCCAACAAACGGCAGTCGCTCGGTCGGTATAGTTCGCTTTCGGACTAAAGCCACGGAATTTATTTTGTATTGGTGGGTATGAGGCATTGCCTCTCATTCTGACGTAAAGGAAACTACGGGTTCCTGGCAACAAAGTACAGCGGAGAATATTTGCACCTAAGACGCGGAAAGTAACACGAGGAAGGAAAAACATGCCTAAGCAAGAGCTTTATTCGTAACGTGTGCGCTTCGGGAGAGTATATCTAGGATGAGACGGGTGGAACGTGTAGCACATGTGAGGACATAAAAACTCTTGTACAATTTTGACGGGAAAGCTAAGCGTGGGATTGATGCGAAGCTGGGCGACCACGACGATAATATAGGAAAGCTCTGACTGAATTTGATTCAGCACAGGGTCCAATAATGGGAGTTCGTGAACACGAAAACGACCCTTAGACTTACTTATGAGCAGGGAATGTTTTGACCAGCCGGGGAACTACTAACTTTTCAATGAGATTCTCACGGCGTTGGGTATAGTAGCTTATTTCATGCCGCTGTCATTAACTCAGCGTAGAATGTCTGCGTAGTGAATAAGGATTTGTAAGGATATGCAAGGAAGTGGTAGTGGCCTATTTAAAGTACTGTCTACTGTGCAGATAAATTCGACTAAACAAAAAATACACATGTCACGACGTCAATCAGAATCGCTCCAAAGACCAGTGAAGCACAGGAGCAGCCGTGTACCACAGTTTTGTCTCTCCAATATTCCGACTGAATGAAGGAAATGAAAGACCGCGCTTTCCACATGGCTTAGAGATAAGATACGCTTCTATAAAGACCTATAACCACTAACCATTTGATAAAAGTAACAAACTTCCTCAATTATTTCACAGCTTGAAGATACTACGCATGTCAGTGCACATCATTTTGCTCAGTAAAGGAGGAGCTGGCCGGTCAGGGTAGCCGAGCGGTCTAAGGCATGTACTGTCTTCGCTCCCTCGGAAGCCGGGGTCGTGGGTTCGAATCACACTCAGGGCATGGATGATTAGTTTGTGTGTGCGTTTTTCTGTGTGTGTGTGTGTGTGTACAGGTAGAGGCCTTGCGACGAGCTGATCACCCGTCCAAGGAGTCCTACCGAATGTGTAACATCTAGAAAAACCGAAGTGAACGGAGAAGTTCATGGAGGTAGGCCTAGGCCCACTGGGGCTGTAGTGCCAAGGAAAAAAAAAAGAGGAGCTGAGAGCCATTAAGCTGTAGGAAGACTCTGACGGAAGAAAGCCAGATAACAATAAAGGGTGTCGCGTGGTCAGCGCAACGAATCCCAACGGTCGTTAATTTCGATTCGATATAATTCGCTTGCGGACTAAAGTCACTGAGTCATGTCATTTCTAAAACATTAAGAGGCAGCGAGGCGCAATTTTTTTTTCAGGAGGGTCAATTTAAAAACCTCAAAACCCTGCGTCGGCCGGAAGCTAAGTAATAACAATAAAAGTAATATTTTTCTCAACAAAATTTTACATTAAGCTCTTAAAGGTAAAGTTGTTTCTGTACTTAACTAATTAAGCTCTACGCCATAAAGGCGTATGGAGGACTGGATGTATAGACTCACATTTTCTTGACCTCGGCACTAGCGGGAGGTAAGTGGTCAGCTTCACGCCTCTGCCGCTTTACCCCCGGCAACCATTGGACAGGAGGCTGGGTGAAGACGTGGAGAAGAGAAAAATTTTGATCCTACTGGGACTCGGAACGCCGACCCCTCGGTCGTCCAGCCCGCAGGCAGTCGCTATACCGACTGCGCTATCCCGGCTCACACATTAAGCTCTTAAACTACAAAAATTAGTACTATTAATACATAAGAAACGTCAATATAGGTTTTAGGCCAATTTTATTTTGAAGGATGATATTACGTCAACGAGGTCTGTCCTTGTTTCCTTTCCAGGTTCCCTACTGGACGTGTGAGGAGCATCAACTCGGAGGCAGCTTTCCAATCGAAACCATCGAGTACATTTCTAAACTCATTCTTTATCACTCTTTATTTTTGAAGAGAACTGTCCACAAATATATTCACTTATGAAAAGATTTGTCATTCACCCTGCATGGTCACTAAGCACTGGAAACTTATAAGCAAGCAACCACTTTATATCAAGGAGTCAAACAAGTCGAAACGTATTTCTCAGGTCATACATAACACTGAAAATCATCATCTTCACTTGAAGTTCGGCTGAAACAGTTTCGACACTAACGTCAAATGGCGCTGAAACTAAGCTGCTACGGTGTCATACGTACATCATGAACACGACCGTTCAATTTCTTTCGCCTATTTCTTATCATCGGTGGACTATTCCGTTCTCATAATTAGGATGTGTGCTGTCTGCAGTTACATTTCCCAGATTATTCCTCTAAACGCTGTTATTTTGTCAATCGAGGTGATTCCCTTAACGCAGGATATGCTCAAGCTCATTAATTTGAGTGACGTCAATGCAAAATTCAATATCGCATATCCAATCATGATCACAAAGGCGAGAATAAGTTTCCTTATCAATACCAGAAATAATTCAACTTCTGATTCTAAATCGTACTGACCAAGACCGAACCTAAGAATTTTGGTGTAGTAAAGAATATGTCCGCACCAAAATTCCGTATCAGTTAAGAAATCCTTAAATTGGCGAGGATTCATTCCTTGGAAAACTATTGAAAACGAAGAGTTCTGAAACAACAGTAAATCAATCATCATTTTGAGAGCTTTCACATAGGTACGTATTTTCTTGGTGTATCAAATATTATCAAATTATAAAATCGCTATAGCGTTCTACCCTTCGCCGTTGGTGACAGAAAAAGTAGCGCCACTGTTCCATCCCGACTATGCTTGGTGCTCCACCCGTCACTAGCCTAGCTACTTTCTCTATCTGAATACCAACATTTCGCAAAATATTCTTCACTTCTTCATGTAGGACTAAATCTGCACCTACGAGTACAATGGCCTCTTTCGCCGTCATTTAGGCAGCAAATTCCTCAGTCAAATCTAAGCTCCACGTAGATTCCAGGAGCGAAGACAGCAAGTTGCGTTCTGTCGTACACGTCAGTAATTCCGTCCTTTGCCACAGAAGACGACTGACGGCTTTAGTTTTAAGCTTTCCTCAATGTCTTTTGAGAGTTCCTCCGTTCTTCCTCCCACGATGAATCCTGACGAACTAATTTCAGGAACGGTGCGCTTTTGTCTTAAACTGCTCTAAGTAATGTTCTAATATATCCCTATCGCTCTTTCGCTAAACGTTTGGAAAACAAGTAACTACCATGCACTTCAGTGTCTTCATTTTACGTTTGGACTTTGCCGTTCTTCTGTCTCTTCTGAACTGGCCCTACATGTTACTCAACTGCATTGAAAGCAATGTTTCGTAGTGTCTCAATATTATATTCTCTTAAAACATACATTTTCATTAAAATGATGCAAATGAGGCCCTTTGAGTGCTACTTTAATACAAATAAAGAAATAGTCTTTCAGTCCACCTACTTTTAAATGTAAGCTTTTCCGTGAGTTCTTCTTTTCTGTACTACAGCCATACTAGAACACCACAAACAAAAAATGTAAAGCTATCCCTGTGATAGGCAGTGGAGGTCCATAGTGTTGTAAGACATCGAGGTTCCCACATTTTCTAGATAATCGGCTCACAGATGGCGGTAATGTCAGCCTTGCACGCCGACCGTCCTTTAGCCGCCAGGAAGATTCCTGGTACTCATTTCTGTTAGAAGCTGAGTCGGCCCCAGGACCATAGTGCGGCTGGAAAGATTAGGCCAATTTAAAAAGCCAATGATATCGGAAATCGAACCCGCGACCTTTCGGCTTGTAGCATAGTGCCTCAACCATGTAAACTCAGCAAGTTTAACGCAAACTAAAGCTACTACCTGAAATATCGTTTACTAAAAATCACTGCGGGCGTGTAACTTCCAAATCACTCTCATACATTCTATCCACTTGCACAGGAATTCTACCGATGCAGGGTTCACAGCGATAAACGTCGCCGTACAACCGCCCCCATGGGACATTCTCCAAACCTGACGCTAAACCAGCATCACGACAATGCGAAAACGTATGGTCTCACGGAGCCAACATCTCGCCAATCAGAACAGTGGGATCTCACTTCGAGCAAGCAAAGGAAGAAAATGAATTCCAGCAACCGAAAGACGTCAAGCTCAAACACAGCAAATCAAGAATTGTTCGTTCGAGCGGTGTTAAAATAAGCTCTATCAACCGGCCTGATATTACTGGAAATGGAACATTAAACACTGTGGGCACTTGCCAACAAAATATCTAATCCAATATATATGACTGTAATTTGGGGTATTAAATGTAAATGCTTTTAGCTTGAACTGTGTGTGTATATATTTTTGAAAATATTTTCAAACATGATTTTAAACTTAATATTTTTAGGTTTTTCATTAGTTAAGTTCAGTGGCCGGTCGCATCAGAAAATTCGTCGAGGCCTGCGGTCCGCAGCTGCCTCATCACTGCTGTTAAGTCCTTTCAACCTCAAACGACATTCACTGTGTGTATGAGGTATCTATCTTAAGCCTCCCACTCTGAAGCTTTTCAGTCAATTCCTTAAGTCAGGCGGGGTAACTGAAATACCTCAGTAATTTCCGAAACATTTGTGAGAATTATTATTAACTTATTAATAACAACCAATAAATGCTAATGAAAATGAGCTGGGCCATCAACAGATCTAGAACACTTTTCAACAATAACGCATGTCTAAAATCAAACTGCCTATTTTTATGTTCATGTCTGTGGTCTAGTGGTCAGAGTCACGAAGTTTGTTTTTTGCACTTTCTTGTAGGGGAAAACAGTATCAAAACTGCGTCACATTTCATCCCATAGAAATAAGAAGGTCACTATAAACCACGGGGGAACATATTACCCAAATGAGTTCCTTTCAATTTTGGTTACGGTACTGCACTGTCCATGATGCTCATTTCTTGCAGACAAAGATGCATCGTTAGGAAGCTAATCCCATTACAGAAACACTGCAAAGTCGAACTACATGTATCCTTGTCTTTCACTAAATACTCACCATGCAGACAAATGGCTCCGATAACCATTATGGATTTTAGTGATATACAGACACAAGTTTATCTATGTAATAATACTTACTTTACGATAAGTCATTCCTCAGATTGTGTTCAATTTTAGTTACACGTAAAGCAGGAGTAAGCATCCAAGTCAAATTTGCCCATTAAAGTTCATAGTGGACCACCAATTCCAAATTTGAACAAACTCTGTAACTAGTTCCGAAAATAAAACATACAGACAAGATAGAACCTTTTCATAATACTCTCGTTTTACAATTTTTGATAGTAGATCACATAAAAACAGAATACCCGTGTGTATGCAGAGATCGTTTTAAGAACCAGGCGACAAAAAAAAACAAAATTCACTTTAAAATACTAATAATTAACAATGTGATCATATTATGCAGCCCGTGTCGGTTGTTCAAAAAACAGAAACAATCACCTACGAAAATAACAGTAGTTAATAAAAGGCAGCCCCAGAGAGCGTCAACACAAATCCGAAAGGAACAATAATTACAAGAGGAAATTGCTGGCCTAAGGATTCATACCTAGGTGAGCCACTACGACGCGAGTTGACGTAGCCAGCAGTACAGCCGACTCCCACTACCCAATGGAAAAAGTCCAAAGTCTATTCCTATCTTCTCTGGAGCCCTGACAAACAATGGTCTGTGTTACAATTCTATAGCAAAACACTTGGATGAGGGCAACTGGAAACGTGTTACTGCGAATACTGAACCATGCAGTAAGGATCACACACTCAAAACGAGTAACATAAATAAGAATTGTGGGCCATTAAAAGCTGATACCAACAAATCAACGAAATTTATATGGGTAAATCAATTTTGGGAATGTTTTCTTTACGTTTCAGAGCGATTACGTGAACAGGTACACAATACGCGTGCGCCGAAACAGGCACGTATGGGCATACACAGTGTTTCAGTGCACAGTGCAGTGGTGCAGTGTTTCATAAGTAGTTGTTGCTTGGAAGCAGGTACGCAGACAAGCAACTCAGCCTTGGAAATTAAATCATGCACAAGATGAGGAATGTAACTTTACAGCACAATCTTAACAACCTTCGCCGTGAAAACTTCGAAATTTATACAAAAAGAACATGGCACTGTAACTTACAACGCTATGAATCTCTCTACAGGACACGTTTACTGAAAGCGTTAATGAAAGAATTAGTTATAAAGTTGCATACAGCGGGAGTACAGAGAATTAGAATGGAAGGTGGATTTCACCAGCGGAAAAGTGTAATTTGTTTCTATGCGAAGGAGAACTGTAATCATAACTTGGGGAATTTGTAAGCATTAGACACTAGGTCCTACATTCGACTGTAGCTCTGAAATCCGACAGCAGTTGTCTCTTCTCTTTCTTGACTTTTAAATTCTGAGAAACTATGAGGTATTAAACAATGGGGCTGAAGTTTCTCTTCGGCAACTGAAAATTCGGATGCGTTGGCGCATGTTGGACATCACTACATTTATCAGCAACGGTGTGTGGAACAGTCGCTGGGACTCAAATTTTGTGGTTACAGTCCAAGTATATCGTTACGTAAGGTATCCGTCAACACAACAAAAACCAGTTTTACAATAAAATCAATATCTCATCGTATAAATTTTACTGCTTGCCGCTATATGTTTCGGTCCTCGTGGGACCATCACGAGTCAGTGCTATATAATACAAGGTTAACTGAACTCTCAATATGGATCCATATTTTGGTGCAACGCGTCCGTATTATAAAAGTTGTAGAAATTGTGCCTTGTGTTATGATGAGAACAACAATACTAAAAACATTAAAATTTCAGAAAGTATACAAGAAATTTGTATTTAAAAATGTTGGTGGGTGATGTTATATCAAAGTTAATATGTTAAAAGATATTAAAGATGCGTGTATATATAGATATATAAATCCATACCACATATTTTGCTGTTTCCTTTCGTCGAACAAAAACAGTCCACCCAGACATACCGCTGGGATAGAGAGGAAACGACAGAAAGAGAAACAAAAAAACCAACTAAGAGGGTAATAAAGCTAATCATAAAAAATAAGTCCAAACACAGAAAGGAGGGTATGAAACTAGAGCAAATGAAACCCCTAAGTAAAATTAGATAATGTAAAATAGTCGGTATAGCGACTGGCTACTGGTTGGAGGGTTCGGGGTTCCAGTCCCGGTAGGGTCAAGAATTCTCTCCAATCTACATCGTCAAGACCTGAACTGGGGACCACCCAACCTCCGCGGCCGGGGCGTGAAGCTGACCACTCACCTCCAGCCAGTGCAGAGGTCAAGAAAATATGCATCTATACATCCATTTAGTCCATGCGCCTTCATGGCGCAGTGTTTCATTAGTTAAGCACAGGAACAACTTTAAAGAAAAATAAAGAAACACAAAATAGGACAGAAATTTTTTAATACCGCGTTCAACTAATACACAGGGCAGACTGACCGCTATTATAATTTTGAATATGAGATGTGTAGCCGCCTTACCTCGTTAGAGCTGGCGAGAATGCAATGATAACCCCCCCCCCCGCCATTATTTTTGCCGGAATATCGTAACATCTACTAACCGCAGAAGCCATTAAGAAAACTGTATACAATGCCATGGCATGAAATATCACGTTACATTCTATTACGTCATTAACTATGTGAATCATTGCATGAAATAATCGCACTCAGAGAACTCTAATTCGGACGATGACAAAAGTACCACGTCAACATGTTAAGTTCTATTACGTGCGTGAGGAATTTTATCAACATGGTTGTGCAATGAGAAAGATCGAAATAACAAACCCCAAAGCGTGCAAGTAATTAAAACAGGTTAATTCTGCGTACTGATGGTATTAATTTACTGAGCGTAAACGTAAATACCATAGAGAGAAACACAGATTAAGGACACTGGTATACAAACAAATTAAAAAAAAAAAAAGGTAAAATTACATTCACACAAAAAGTATGAGCAGATAAACTTCGCGAAATTCCTGCAACCACTCAGTCTGTCTAAGAACTTCAGGTTTAATATTCACAAAACCACCTTCTATTTTCTGTTTTACAAGGGTGCAAAACTTCAGCTCATGCCTGACAGATGGACATATATTAAGGATATCTGGGCCTAAGAAAGGGTGGACGCATAAGCAGGATGAAGGAAACTAAATGAGGAGTTTCGCAATTTATACTGTTCATCAAACATAATTAAGGTGATCAAATCATGGATAAGATGAATAGGCATGTAGCACGCATGGGAGTAGAAGTACAAACTAATCTTTGACGCAGATCGTAGAATGACATTAAAATTGATATTAACGTAGTACACAGTGGAAAGTGGACTGAAATGGATATTGTCTAGTTTCTTGCGATCTTGGTAATAAATCTTCGGGGTCCATGAAAGGCTGGAAATTTCGTGTGATCAGCTCAGTGACTATGAGCTTCCCATGGTTGTGTCTGCCCCAGTGTGGCTTTCAGTATCTGCTCAATGCAGACAGGCAGTTATACCTACCAATTTAACACTCAGAGCAGGTAAACAAAACTCTAACCAGAATTCCGTTAATAACAATCACAGCAGTGACTGTCACTCAAGCACGCATTTTGCTGTCCCGGTTAAATCGGTCGCACGTTCGAATCCCAACTAGGACATGGATTTCTGCTCCTATCTAAGGCTATCAACCCCCAGACGTGCCCGCTCACAATTCAGACAAAAGCAATTCTAAGACTGCTATGTAACCCAGCTGAATGGAACCAAGCCCTTGGGTTGGAGGTCTAGGAGTTCCTCGCAAGAGCGAGATCTGCTCGAGATGTAATGCCAAGAGCTTGTGGCATTGCGGCAGGTTTTTCTCTCAGCACTTCGGATTCCCCTGCCAATTATCATTCTATTAATGCTCCATACTCATCAGGGGTGGTACAAGAGTCCACTAGAGGCCGCAGTGCCAAGGGTCAGTCTCACTCTACTCCTACAAAAACAGAATTAAAAAATCGGAGAACTGGTAGGCGCATTTGAATCATAATAACTAAAAGTATAATTATCTTGATCCAAGCGCTAAGTGACAGGCATAAATTGCGCTAATTGCTTACATAAGAACGACATTCAAGACGTTACAAGAAGAAACATTACGCTGGATACGTAGGCCTACATGCTATGCTCTCATGAAACTATGTACTTGAAGAAAAACTAATACATATCAGTATCACATTCAATTCTAGGAAACCAAAAGATCTGACGATGCAGTCGGCAATTTTAGGTTACTCTTATTAAACGGCGCTTTCCGACAGCATAAGATGGAGAAGGTCTCCAGTTATGGAGGGTAGCTCGGAGTAAGGTAAAAAAAAAAAAGAGGTGAAGGTGTCCATGTGCTTAACTAATTAAGCACTACGCCATGAAAGCGTAGGGGGAGTGGATGTATAGATCCACATTTTCTTGACCTCGGCAAAAGTTGGAGGTGAGTGGTCAGCTTCACGCACCGGGCACTTTATCCCCGGGAAAGAGCCCCCGGTACCCATTGTACAGGTTTTGTGAACCCCAGAACCTGTCTGGACAACATGGAGAGTGAAAATTCTTGACCCTACTGGGACTGAAACTCCGACCTCTCTGTCGTCCAGCCCGTAGCCAGTCGCTATGCCGGCGCCTTCGGTATCCGCGAGTATGTTTGATAAACAATCACAAATGATTGGTGAAGGTCATGCAGCATCAGAATTGGGCTGTAAAAGAACCCTAGCATGCCACGATATATCATAAAGAGGCTTGGACTATAAGAATTATCTAACCTGGTCTGGGGCCTTTTAAAGGCTTTTGTGAAAACGATAATAAACCTTGTAAGATTCCAGCAAAAAAAAAAACACGAATTCTCGATAAGATGAGGGCAGGTGATGTAGCTGCCAATGAGACTGGAAGACGATCGCGAACAGTTACCAGGTAAGGACTTGAAAGAAGGCGGTCTCCTATTGAAGGTGCTGTAACTCCACTCGCCTGTATGTGACAGAAGTTACAGCAATTTTACTCCTGTTGGTTGCAACTGTGAGACTAATAACAGAAGGAAACATGATTACAACTAATACACAAAGCAGCACGTAACACTTCTTTGTGCTATGAACACATTCCAGAGGAGCTGTGAGTACAAAAGGTGATATTTCTTCCGAGCCTTATCTTCTGAAAGCGAATTCATGACGTGACTCTACAGGGCAACCCGTCGTGGATACACATGCCTCAAACAAGTGAGGCACACTACCTACGTAATGTTGAGCCTCACAAATTTGAGAGTTTAAAGAACAAATACAGCTGGAACAAAGAACGGGGTGACGGATAATTCCGATAATTACCATGACTTTATCTCCATGCTGCATGTGAAATGAGCCAGGTAAATCGAATTCAGTCTCTAATGCTACAAATGAAGTCAACTACAAGTCAAAATACAAATGTATTCTGAAAATAAGGGATGCTGAATTTATCAGTTACAAATATAATAAATTAAAATACGTATGGGTATATCGTGCCCAAACTTTGTGGCATGTATTATATCAGGCATGTTCAACTTCAAACAGGTTATGATCGACTTTTTAGTGTCAAAACTGCCAGTAGTCTATCACCCCCTCCTATCGTCGTACCTCGCTTTAAGCAAAAATATTGGTAAAAATAACACGACACATGATTTTTGTTGTAAAAGCAACATACATTGAAAGTATGGACTTACCTTGTTCGTTAAGAACAGAAAAATAGGAATGACTAATACGTATTTTCCCTTCAAAATCTGAATATAATCATATTATATTACAAGTGAATTTACATGCTCTTCACGTATAATTTCCTTATAGGCCTATGAGATCGACCAAAAATCGTCCCGCGACCGACGTGTTGGACATGCCTGTATTATACGATCGTGATGTTACAGTCTCTTCTACAATGCCGTCGTAAATGCAACAATTTATTTGTAGTTCTTTGTCTTTCTTCTTTTACACTACATGTTTCGGCCGTAACTGGCCATCATCAGGTGTATTTTCACTTACGTAGCTGTCACACTGCACGTAATTTGAAATTTAAAAACACCAGCTCTCTCAATTGCCATTGCTGCGTTTCAATCGGTCCCGATTTGATTTAGAATTTTAATTTAAATTTTAAATTTTAAATTAAAATTCTAAATCAAATCGACGAGTGTATATTAACAGAGATTTTAAACATAACTGACAAAATCAGCAAGAAGATTCTGGTATATCGGGACCGACTGAAACGCAGCAATGACAACTGAGGAAGGTAGTGTTTTTAAATTTCAAATTACGTGCAGTGTGACAGCTACGTAAGTGAAAATACACCTGATGATGACCAGTTATGGCCGAAACATGTAGTGTAAAAGAAGAAAGACAAAGAACTACAAATAAATTGTTGCATTTACGACGGTATTTATATTATACATATAGATCCATTTTAACGAATTAACATTTTAAAATGCAGTTTCATAACTGTTTATTGGCTCATTTTACGTCTGTAACAAGCGTATGCTAGGTCATCTGTTTATTAAGTAATAATATTTCACAACAGATCAACAAATAAATTAAAATGTATATATGTGATGTGTGTACTGTGTTGCTATGACGGATCACAGTTTCAGCGGAATGTTTGCACCATTCCGCCATTCCAAAGCACATTACTTCAATCTTCTTTTTCAGGAGTCATCAAAATTATTGGTTACACAAATAATTACAGGTATCTTGACCACATTCAACTACTGCAGGCTTTAAAATATATAATTACTGAGGAGCAAACAAGTTACATGCCCCCCTTATCCCGCAATCAGCAATGATCTCCCTAACGCAAGTAGAGATCAGGAACAATAGGACTATTCGCGATCACGACTTAAAACCCCTTCCGCTCCGTCTGGATTCATACAGGCAGGCATATGGAAAGTAAACTGGGCCATACTTCCATACTGCTATGAAAACGATTCATACCTTAAATGCGAGTGCTCCAGAAACAAGATCCTGGAGAAACATACATTTACACATTGTGTTCAATCTGTAAATTCATTTGCACTGTAAGACATATGAACACAATTTCATGTATTACAGGCGAAGGCTTTAATTGTTCTGTTCTGCGATCCTGAAGGTTTTCTGGTTTTTCTCAGTCCCTCCAGATAAACCCCTCCTTCGGGATAACCAATAACTTGGCCGTCAGTCAAATCCTGTACTCCTCGAATATGAGACTGGTGCGTTACCTCTGCACTAATTGCTCGGTAAGATAAAGTTACAGAAATGAAACTAAGTGACATCGTCAACCATCTCGGCTCATTACATGGGATATCAGTTTATAAGAGAACTTAGGTTTGGGGCCATCATAATTTGCGTTCGCAAACTAAGCTTTCAGGAAATATTAGGGAAGTAGAGGCGCAGGGCATACAGCACCAATGAAATACATATATATCCTGTTCTTCAGAAGGAACGAGACACAACTCAGTAAACTGTCTTAAATAACTGAATTGGTGTCATGTCGCCAAGAACTGAGCTCCCTCTTCGATTCAAGCGGTACTACCTTAAAATGCCCGGTGGTTTCAGAACACAGCCCTAAATGTGCAGAAAACTCATTTTCAACGGAAGGTCGAGAGGACATATACGGGTGTATATGTTAGAAATATGAAATCTGCCCAATAGTACTCAGCAGACTATATACATGAAGAGAAACACTACACTATAACCCTGCACACCATCTGTGCCGCATAAACTTACAAACAGCCTGTCTGTTCATACAATATTTTATTGCCTAATTATGTCTCAGAATGCCGTTTCAATCGACATGCAGGAAGATAAATATTGCAACAAACAAACTTAAATAAATGCACACACTTCATTACAACAGTAAAGTTATAAAGGTGCTAAATCCTTCTCTGGTGTTTGGTAGTGTCAATGTTGAGTTAAAAACCAACGTTTCAAAAATCTCCCCCACCTCCATCATCAGGGTCGATTTATGATTGGCCATGCCATATTTAAAGGTGGTACCCCGTAAGTTAATAAACTTGAAAATACGAAAGCCCAAACATAGGGGTGCAGTGATGTATTCATGGATCTAGGATTCGAAAATTCGCCGCAGCTACTGGTAACTGTGAATTTGCTCTTTATTAACTGTTTAAAGAAATTCATAATATAACGTCAACGGCCAACTTTTAGTGGATAGAGGGATTCGCGTGATCAGCGCAACGAATCCCCACGGCCGTTAATTTCGATTTTCTTGGCCGGAGCCGCTTCTTTTCTATTCAAGTAGCTCCTCAATTATCCTCACGAGTCTGAATAGACCCCGTTCCAGACCCACTACTTCTCACAATATCTGGTAGCGCCGGGGATCGAACCCGGGAACTCTGAGTCTGTAGCCAGAAACTCTGACCACTACCTTCGGCAAGTGGCGGTCGCTCGGTCGGTATAATTCGCTTGCGGGCTAAAGCCACGGAGTCTGCAGTATGCAACGACAACTGCAGAGAAAATGTTTCTATCAGCAAGGCGGTTAATAATATTACTCCATGATTAATGTTGGGTATGTATTCAGGAACACTGGGATAGGACATATTTTCTAATTTGTCACTTGTACTGTGACTACAGTGAGTCATACTTTAAGTAGGTCAGTGACGTTATATCTGGAAAACACATGCACACCTACCTTGGCAGCATTCAGACGGTCAAATCATGTCAAGTACGACCTGTGATGTCATCAATGTCTTTCTCGTATCTGTATATTTCTTAATTTCAATTCTTTTACACCATTATCACACTATTTCAACCTCACGAAAGGTTGTTCAACATAAGAATATCCCTGTTCTATACATTCAGCAACAATGGCAAGTGTTTAATGTTGTTCACGGCAGATCGTGCGTCTGCTTTATATTACTGAACACAGGGTCACGGAAATTTACTGCTGCTTCGGTACTCATTTCTTTCTAACGCCATTACAAAAGCAGAAGCCCTCTTACAGTCTTCAATCGTGGGTTTTTAACATCTAAACAGCAAACTAATTAGGACAATTTCGCTAATAAATATAATGTGAAGGAGTAACACATCTAATCTCAAATTCCGCCACTGGACAGGATCACCAGCCAGTTTCATCCACTTCCCACCATTACAACAAATCTACCCGTGAATCATCTTCAGGGTAGAAGGAGGCAATACGTTCGTCCGAAACGTCGATTAACACCACATCTACACGGTGCCACATCCGAGAAGACTGCTTTCTTCATAGTCACCGCCGTGAAAACCTCAAATCTTACATCTTACTGTTGTTCGAATTGAGGTTCTCAAAGCAGTGACTATGAAGAGTACTATCTTCTCGAATGGTATGCCTTGTAGTCAGGTAGAAATTCACTCACGTCTCGGAGGAAGGTACTGCCTCGTCTACACAGTCGAAGATATGTTGGCTGCTTCTTGCCCACTGCTTGCTTAGCGTAACATCGACCTACAAGATGGAAGCAGTACATTCCTCCGAAACGTTGAACTTCTACTGAACGACACGATGTCACATCCCAGAAGACAGCACTCTGCGTCATACTGTTATTCTCCCATTCTTTTTCCTTGGCACTACAGCCCCAGTGGGCCTTGGCCTACCTCCATGAACTTCTCCGTTCACTTCGGTTTTTCTAGATCTTACACATTCGGTAGGACACCTTGGGCGGGTGATCAGCTCGTCGCAAGGCCTCTACCTGTACACAAACACAGAAAAACGCACACACACAAACTAAACATCCATGCCCTAAGTGGGATTCGAACCCACGATCCCGGCTTCCAACCGAGCGAAGACAGTGCATGCCTTAGACCGCTCGGCTACCGTGACTGGCCGTTATTCTCCCATACCTTATGTATTTTAAGTAATCCTTCCCAAAAATGTTTTCTCACCAAAATTACGTCCAGACCACCATAACCTCCTTAATTTCACTATTATAAAAGTACTGGGATTACAGTCGACAGGTAGATGACAAATAGATTGCTTCATGGTAGCTGTTGAAAGAATTGTTGGGGTGACATTGAAGGGAAATTAAGTGTGCAGAGTACTGGCTTGTCGGCTACGCTAAGAGTCCGAAAGCGAGCAATGACAGACGACAAGAGTAGTCTCTGTCCTCCCAACTCGACCACCGAAGGACCTGCGGTATGCCCTCAAACGACCTACCTGCACTGTGTATTGATCAAACTGTTATTTGAAATATCTTCATCCGTCAGTGACGTGAAAAGTAAGCGGTGACTTAATAAAATGTTCATAAAAGGTCTGAAAATAACAATATTCACTTAGTCCGCTGTTTATTATTTGCAGCATGCATTGGCCTTGCACTGACAACAATATTTACGAGTTACCACGCAGTTACCACACAATTACGCCTTGCCCTAAATTACCTTTCCTTCTTCATTTACAAGGGTCACTCGGGATCGTAGTTGGATGAGGCACTATGCTACAAGCCGGAAGATCGCGGGTTAGAACCCCGAAGAGGTGGACTTTTTTTTTATTTACCTAGTCCTTCTAGCCGTACTATGGCCCTGAGGTCGACTCAGCCACTAACAGAAATGAGCACCAAGAATCTTCCTGGGTGGTAAAGGGTGGCCGGCGGGTAAGGTTGACAACCTTACCGCCATCTGTGAGCCGACTGTCTAGACTATAGAGCCTCGACGTCTCACAACCTTGTGGGCCTTCACGGCCTGTTACAGGGATAGTATTACATGTTATCTTCATTTATAAAAATCTGCATATGTTCTTGCTTCTCTACTTCGTTATATCGCAACAGATGTACATCTCTCTACTTCATACGTTCGTCACATTCCTAAGTTAACCCAACACCTCATTAACGAAATGTTTTGATACATATGATACACTTCCTCAACAAGTCCCACTGCTTTCAAATAAATTATAATTGGATGTTTAATAAGGTAAGCAAGATTAAAACGTGAACAATTAACTCCCTGCACTTTATTTCGAATTTGATTAGGAGCTTATGAGAACAGACCAGCAAATACATTTTATCACAAACTTTCGACAGTTGATAAACATCTGAAGATAAAGTAATTATTCTGTCCCCCTATTTCTACTGGGCTTGTGAGAACGGACGACTCGTCGTACAGTAAGTAAGTAAGTAAGTAAGTAAGTAAAGGTATCCCTGTAACAGGCCGTGGAGGCCCATAGGGTTGTGAGATGTTGAGGTTCCCACATTTTCTAGACAATCAGCTCTTAGACGATGGTAAGGCCTTACGCGCCGGCCGCCCTTTGCCCCAAAGAATATTCCTGGTACTCATTTCCGTTTGAGGCTTAGTCGACCCCATGGGACAACTCGTTGTACAGAAATATAAAATACAAAACACGCCTCATTATATTCTATAACTATGCCAGAAACATTCTCGGTGTGGGATTTTACTACATAGCACACAATTTAATTGGGAGTGCGCTATTCATTAGTCTTTAAGGCCAATGGTTTTCTGCAGACAAAAAGTTTAAGGAACACTGTCACAGATCATTGTATCATTACTCTCATTATTATTTTGACAAATAAGGCATCCTCATTAATATGAAGAGGCCACGGCTTCGTCTTTTCCGTGCCAGTGTGCAGGATCTTGGCAAGTTGCCACTAATTTCGCCGACAAGCGGCGGTCGCTCGGTCGGTATAGTTCGCTTGCGGGCTAAAACCATGGAGTCTGTTTTGTTTGTGTGCAGCATCTAACTAATTTATCCATTTTTTCCCATTCGGTGTCCCACACTTTCTTTGGCATATTCATGGCCAGGGCTCAATGCTCTGCACCTTATCTCAGCAATTATCACTTTATCACAGCACGTCGACTATGTATTCAAGGCCTGTCATCTGTCATAAAATAGCATAATTACTTTGACAAACAGTATGACATTCCTGCTTCATCTCACTGGCCTACCTCGGGAAATCTTTTGCTTTGTGCCCGAATAATCCTTGTATTTAAAGAGGAGCATTAGGATTAACACACACACGTCCCTGCGTATCATGAGCGACCGCTGACATCCAACACTTAAGCTTGGGAAGGTCGCCGCTTTCTAACAGGGTCAGTCGCATATTCAACAATAAAACATACAGTGTAAGGCGCCTACTTGACGGGCTACATCGCATACCTCTGAAGGCGGGTTCCATAACATTTGCCCCCATTTAAGACACACAACAGACACAGACAAAGTAACAATGTGCTCAGAAATTTCTGAATACGGGACTTGGCGTTCATCAGTCGCCGTGGTGCCACAGGTAATTCCATTGGACTTTTCAAGGCCGGCACTCTCTCTGCAAACCCTCTGCCAACGAGTAGCTTGCAGTGTACTGTTATTCTTTGAACGTTATCCATATTCTGGGCCCAGCAAATCAACATATTTGTTACGTATCCCCCAGTTACCGAGAAAGCTGTACTGCCAATGAACATTGTAACCTATAAACGCAGAAGGCCGATCACGGTGGTCGCGTGGTCTAAGGCATGAAGTGTCTCTGTCCGCTGTCGTGGGTTCGAATCTCACTGCAGGCATGGACGTATGTGTTTATTCTGTTTGTGTCGTGCTGTGTACGCAGCAGCCTTGCGACGGGCTATTCTCCCGTCCAAGGAGTCCCACCGGCTGTCTATATGATTAAGAAACAGTAAAACAGAGGCCAAGGTTCAGCATGGCCTGTAACACCCATATGGCAGTAGTAAGTAGGCAGAGGAGACGATTCGACAGCTAATTAATTTTAATTTCCTGGGGTGGGGTGAGACTAAGTCTCCACCTGGTACGTCGACCACTATTTGGCCTACTACTGTACCAGCCCCGGATGGCAGATGATGAAGCAGTCGGTGGGATGAGAATTGACAGGGGGAACCGAAGTACTAAGAGAAAACCTGCCCCAGTGCTACTTTGTCCATCACAATTGCCGCATGATTTGATCTGGTATCGAACCCGGGGCACCACGGTGGGAAGCCGGCCACTAACCGCCTAAACTATCATACGGCCTATTCCGCCGCTAGATGGGGAAGTGATTGAGGCAGTGAGGCTTTCCAAAAGTTTTAAATTCTCCTAAACGATTCTGACTAATGTTTGAAGGTAAGAATGCAAGAAGGTAAACTATCCCTGCACTTAATCACTTAAGCACAAGGCTATGAAGACGTTTGGGTGAGTGGAGGCATAGCCGCACCATTCTTGACCTCCACAGTAGATGGAGGTGAGTGGTCAGCTTCACGCCCAGGCCGCTCAACCCCAGGGAAAATGCACCCGGTATCCATTGGATAGTAAGCTGAGTGGGCCCAAGGGCCGGTCTGGACGCTGTGGAGAAGAGAAAAAGCTCGTACCCATGGCGGGAATTGAACGCCGGCCGTCCAACCCCTAGCCTGCCTCTACACCGATTTAGTTATCCCCGGCTCCTGACTAATGTCTATAACATTTAAAACTGCAAAATTCCATTTCTGAAGTTCTGCAATAGTATCCATACTATTAAGTCAGAACTCATCAGCGAAACTTGATAACGGGTAGGCATCCTTACATAAGATGTCCACCCAGCCCACCTGTGTCCTGTCGGACGTCCAACCCCTAAACTCTTTGTAGGTGAACCTCTCCGGCGAATCCAAACTGGTAATTTCTTGGCGACCATAAAATTCAAGAGACTCCAAATGCGAAACTTGAGGAACACAAAATGACGTGACAAGAGGCGAGAGGGCTTAACTTGGGCGAACTATATGTTTGAGTGTTGCACCTGAGTCTTTTCTGTTCACATCATATATTTCCAATAATTATGAAGACAGGGAGGAAGAACGAAATGCTGCAGATTCTAAGTAACTTTCGTGATGTTTATTGTTTGGATCCTGCTTTAGTTAACAAAGCTTTTCAAACTCCCCAGGGCATATGTAACGAATAAGTACGCACAGTGACTAAACAGGGCATTTAGTACTCTTAAACGTAAAATAATATCAAGAGCAGCTAAGCTACAAATATACAAAACATTAATAAGACCTGTTGCTACACACGGGGAAGAAACATGGACCTTAACATTAACAGAAGAGAATGCGCCGAGAATGTTCGAGAGAAAAATAATACGCAAATATACGGGGCAGTGATAAAAACTAATATATGGAGGATAAGATATAATGAAGACAAACACATTACTGAAAGGAGAAGATATAGTAAGATTTACGAAGTCATAGAGAAGAAGATGGTTAGGACATGTTGAAAGAATGGAAGATAATTCAATGCCAAAGAGAACGTTAAAGGAAGGCTATATTCCAAAAGAAGAAACGGAAGACCCAGGATGAGATGGCTAGACGATGTTGAGAACGACCTGAAGAAGATGGTAAAAGAATGGATAGAAAAGATGAGGAATAGAGAGCAGTGGAGACTTGCTGCAGAGGTCAAGGCTCACCCATGGCTGTAGCGCCGAGTGGTAGGTTGGCTGGCTGGTAGGTAGGTAGGTAGGTAGGTAGGTAGGTAGGTAGGTAGGT
>NW_019720164.1:320137-345345 GCF_002891405.2 Cryptotermes secundus
AAAAAAAAAAAAAACTAGTCACCATAGCACCTTCCAAATTCGAAGCGGGGTTCCAAACTAAACGGACCTCCGTTCGTCATTCCTTGCCACCCACACCCGCAGCGATGACAGCAATCCTGGTTCTCTAAACTCCGTAGATTTTACAATAAAACACCTATTATAAGAATGAAGGGGTTGCCGTCACACAAACAGAAGTTTTTTATTGTTAGTTCACATATTTCGGCCTACATACACCATCCTCAGGTGATTCTTGAGGAAATACACAACCCACCTGATGATGACCTACCTAGGCCGAAACATACTGTGAGCTGATCATAAAAAAAAACATGTTTTTGTTGTGACGGCAAATCCATTTCTATTGTTAAGGACAAACAGCATGCACCACTCCAAAAAAAAAAATAGTCTAATGAAAATAGTCTTCCGGCGTCTTCATTCTTGCGTATGGTGTCATACAGACAACACAAAATCACGGCCATGATTTCTGGCGCGAAACGCCGAAAATGGCGGGAAGCTTCCGCGCGCAAAATCTCCTACGTTATCGGCTGTTGTGAAGTGAATGTGAAGAAAACTATTTTAGATACCAAGATCAATGCTGCAAATCTACGTGCCAGCTGTACAAACTGCCACACCATTGAATGTCATCGGAAAGGTGGGGCAGAGAGAGAGAGAGTGACAGCGTGTGTTCAGGGGCATTCACAGCACAGTGGTTCGAACCAAAGAGCCTTGGGACTGTACTAACCCACACAGCCTCTGCGACTTTTGAATTTTCAGCCCATATTTGTAAGAAAATGAAACCCTAATTCAAAACCCTAATTCAAAACGCAGAACGCGAGTCTCTTCTGGAAGTATAACTACATACATACATATGTATGTATGTATATTTCGCTCTTAGTTCGGAAGTTTTCTGGCGGCACCAACAAGTGATAAGAAAAGAATTGCATATTCCCATCGTTTAGACCATTTCATGTCTCCCAATTATATGCTCATATTCACAGTGTTTGTTATACATACATATACAGGATATTTCACGACTTTAGAGCATAACTGCAGGAGGTGATTTCCTAGGTCTTTGTGATCAAAAAAGTTCATATAAACATGTGACCGATTTTGGACGGTTAAGGAATTATGACCATTTTAAACTCAGAATAGGAGGTAACGATTACTGACAATAAACAGAACAAAATAATAAACCAGCATAATACATGATACATTTAAAGTATGACTGTAAAGTTAACTTCGTGAAATTACCTTTAATTTGAATTTATTGGTGCTTAAAGCTGATTTTCGAAAATGCCACCGCCGGCCGCAACACAGGCTGCCACTCGGTTGTGAACCGCGCCGGACATACCAACACACCCCGCCTTAGGTAGCTCTCAAGTGTCGAGATAACGAGAACGCTCTGTCTGTAGCTGGCTAAAAATAGCGACCCGACAGCTGACAGACGCGGTTCACACGAGGTCGTGTATGGGAATGAAAGAAACGGTCACAACTCCGTAACCGTCCAAACTCGGACACATGTTTATATGAACTTTTCTGATCACAAAGACCTAGGAAATCACCTCCTGCAGTTATGCCCTAAAGTCGTGAAACACCCTGTATATGTATGTATACGTGTATATAATATACAAATATTTACATGGAGCGAAATATTAATGTCGCATTGCTAAGATTGTATTAACTGATACAGTATCTCAGGGTAAAAATACACTCAGCAATAAAGTTGTTACGTGAAAACCTAACTAAAGAGACCATACTTTACAAGGTAAAGCTATCCTTGTAACAGGCCGCTGAGGTCCATAGGGTTGTGAGACGTCGACGCTCCCATATTTTCTAGACAGCCGGCTCACAGATGGCAGTGGTGATGTCATCCTTAAGAGCTGGCCGCCCTTTACCCCCCAGGAAAATTCCTGTTACTCATTTCTGTTAAGAGGCTGAGTCGACCACAAGGACATAGTGCAACTGGAAAGATTAGGTAAATTGAAAAATCTAATAAGCTGATCGTCAATCGAACCCGCGACCTTATCGCCTGTAGCACAGTGCCTCAACCACGTTACCGCGTGCCCCATCATAAGAGAATAAGGCTCTACATGTACAAGTACAAAACACGTGTGGCCTCCTAACGACCTTTTCTAAGTCGAATTTAAAGGTAACTCCTTAACATGGCATTTCTCATCTGTGTTTTATTGTGTACGATTCAAAGTTTGAAGCCCGTCTTAAAGAACTATATTGGGATTTTGATACATGATCAAGAAATGAATTGCGATTTTTACATTCAAGTACAAGGAGCTTTAAAAGAGATCTTCATGGACGCACACGTGTACTCACATTGAGGTCATGTATCTCTATCCTGAAAAGTCGCTATTTTCTACATTAATTATATGTAACTTTTAATTCACTTTTACGTCGCAGCAGACTTCTCTCGAAAGCCACTACCATAATAAATCTACATAAAACTGTTTTTCCAATTACCTGTAAAATTTCTCTTCAAAGCATAATTCAAAACTGTTTACATTTGAAATATAAAAATTCATATAACAGACAATCATAACTGTGACGCTGAATTAACAAGCGAGCATCGAAATGTAGATTCTACAATGACAGTGAAATGGTATGCAGACGGGGAAAGAAATCGTGCCCTTCGAGATACTGCCCACGGCATTCCCGTGAAGATCGACAACCATGAAAAAACTGACAGAATACCCGATCTCTTGGTAGATATTCTAAACAAGTATTTCCAGACTACGAGATAGGGGTACTTTTTCTAATTCGTGAGGGAAGTCAACCCGACTCCGTTTGGTACGCCGGCCACTAATGGGCCTGTTACCGATTAAGTGTTCTCTTCACAAACTCCCTTACAACTGACTACTCGTACTACTCAGAGTCAGGGTTACTTTACGACTGGCGGTTTACCGCCAATCAGTTCGTCTTAGTATCAGGCCCCTTGAGGACCACGACCAGAGATTCCTATTCCCAGCTGAACACTGTGGTAATAGTTCTTATGTAACATCCTCTCTGACGAGAAGATGGGTTTGTCTCTTATAAATACACCTGACCTTTCGTCAAGTGTATATTTCGCACATATAACACGTTATCGAAAATTCTTCCTTTTGCACTACACACAAGCCCTCTGTCAGTACGGGCTTTACAGAGTAGATCATGCCTAACTTACATATCTTGTGCTACAACGAAAACTTAGTCACTGGAACTGTCGTAAGCTTGAACACCGCCAAGTTTAAGCCTCTTATATTTTACTACTCAGCTGTTGTCCTCGTTATATGGCCTCTTGACACGGACCGAATAGAAAACACTGTTTCCAGCAGTTCCTCTATTGCTGCGCATGAACTCGCCGTAGGAACCTGTTTATTTCACGGTCGCTGCCTAGTAACGGGTCTACACGCTACAATATAATTCAAAACACGAAACTTTGTAATTTCTATAGCTTTAATTTCCTACGCCTGAAAAGTACGACTTCCATTTATATATTCAACTGACTCCGTTGTTTTGTATATCTTAAACGAATACATCTCAAATACTCATACAACAGAAGGGAAAGAATTCGATACAGGTGAACAAGCAACTGCCTGTAGAGAACCAAACACAGCTGCAGCGTTATACACGGTCACAGATAAACTATATTCATACAACTGCATGACTCTTTCGTCTACACACTGTCTTGTAAAAGTGTGATGAAAATAATCATCCATTTGGAATCGAATAACTTCTGGTTCACCTCTCCTAAGTAAACTCGCATCAACATGTAACCCTAGCAATCGATGGGCACACAGTTCAGCTTAATTTTTCAAGCAGCTTGCCATGACTTGCTTAACAATATATCGAATACTCCACGCGTTTAAAGGCATCTTGTTACATTCGGGCAGGATTTTGACATTTTACGGCAATACAGGGTTAACTTTGAAGTTCTTGCGTAGAAACAAGCATCCCACATGTTTTCATGGTTCAGTGGAGAAAAGAATAAAACCATAGAAGTTCAATGTAGAAAGTCGATTTCGTCAGCAAACCGATCTGCGCGGAAGAAATTCTCAGTCCCTTGTTAAGCACTGTATGAATTGAATTCTGTTACTTTTCTAAAACACTGTTGTTATTGGAACAACAAAGTGGAAACGATTAATGATGATCATTTGGTCTAAAATTACCAAAATTGAGAAAAAACCCACCACTAAATTATTTTCTTCGTCACTTCCTCTAGGTTTCCCTAGCATAGGATCCACAAACAAGAAAAACAGAAAATACGGAAATTTTGAGCATCCTACTGATTCCACTCTAATGGTTTTGAATTGGGGTCGCGGAAACCAGCTTTCGTATCCTAACTCCGGTCGAATTTGGTCAGAACTGGAGAGTATCCTGATATTCACTTCAACTTCGTTGGCCGATTGCATAATCCAAACTTTTTACATATTATACCTTTATATTCCAAAGGAATTTTATGCTAACCTAATCCAGACCGGCACGTTGTGGTCGAATCAACAGTGGGATGTGCAGGTGAAGAAGCCACCCAGTCTAACTAAAATCCAAAAGTCGATATCGAAGCTAACACAGATATAGACGCCAAAACAAATCTAACGACTCCTAAACGACAATATCGAAACTGATAGAGAAGCCAATCATACACCGATGCCAGAGGCAACACCCATATAGCTTAAACTGTTCTGGCCGCGCCACAGCTCAAGCGGTTAGTCGCTGGCTTCCCACCGCGGGGGCCCGGGTTCGATCACGAGTCTGGCCAAGTGGGATTTGTGGTGGACAAAGTGACGCTGGGGCGGGTTTTCTCCGAGTACTTCGGTTTCCCCTGCCAATCTTCATTCCACCAAATTCTCCATCATCATAATCACCCAGAGCAGGCTACAATAGGCCAATCAGTGGCCGCCGTGCCGAGTGGACCCAGTTGGACTCCACCCACCACTAAGCGAATTAAAAAAAATTACCTTGAACTGAACAGCGCCTAAGTGAAAAGAACCAAATTGAAACTAAGGAAGTGAACACTCGACATATCTGAAAACGCCGTGCAAGAGGATTCTCCTCCCCAATTCTACGTGTTCATAATCTTTCACATCTGAAAAGTTGTAATGTGACATAATTTTATATTTTATAAAGGCCTTTCAAACAAAATACGTATTCTCGCATAATTTAAACAAAACATCTTGGCTAATTTTAACAGTCAAACGCCATTTTAATTTCAAATTTCGTATATTAGTTATTTCTTTTATTCTTAAATATAAGAAAGTTATGCCTTTAAGTTTAATAAACGATTCATAATAGAAGCCTACAAATAATTCTCTGATACAACACAACACTTTTGAGCCATGTAAGCCGAAACTGAAATCATAAAAGTCAACCAATTCCAATATCCTTCAGCAACTCAACCATCAAGAAAATCCGCCATGAGAACCCCAAATCTCGTCTGTTGCTGCACTCACAAATGTGGCCTATTTGACTGTATTCAATTAAGTTCATACTTTCACACCCTATTTTCCAAACACAAACTTCAATATTATTCTTCCTTTTATAGGCTTCCAAGTGGCATCTTTGCTTAAAGTGCTCCAGCCAAAATTCCACACACTGTTCTCATTAAAATCATGCTCTGCAAACAGGGCTGATTTACAGCAAGGGTGGAGATCCTGGGAAAAATATTATCTTCTGTCCATTTTTACATTTTGTAATAGACAATACATTACAATTTGATACAGCACAATTTTTTTTGTTAATAAAAGCAAAAAGCATAGGAAGAGATTAAAACCACAATCTAAAAATAGTCTTGTTTTAAAATTCTGTTCCAAAACATAACATGTAACATTTTATTTGCTCATACCAGAAGTATGAAATGCCGAAAATAAAAGGTGAACGTCCCTGTGATCAATTAATTAAGCACTATGCCATGAAGCCATACAGAGGAGTGAATGTAATGGCTCCACTTACTTGAAATTATGGACGTATACAAAAAAAAATTCATATTTCAAATTGGAATAGAACCTCCTTCCAACTTTGCTTTCAGAGGCGTTCAAACACAATGTACTGATGCCAGCAATGTGAGGGTCCCTAAAATCATTGAACCCTGGGCAGCTGCCCATTATGGCCACTGAGTAAAGTGACCCTGTCTGCATACCTCATCCCCACTGGCTTAATCGCCCTAATGAATGAATGAGGACTGAAAATTCTGATGAATCTTATTTTCTTCAGTCCTTTGTTACTTCAATTCAAATATTTTTTTCCAAACTGTGTCAAAAAAATCTACATTCATTCTTCATGATTCAGAGACCTGGCTTCAGTAACCATTTAACAAAATTAGGAACAATATTTACAAGAACTGACAAAAGGCTGGACACAATTCATACACAACCTTTAAACTCTTCTTGTAGTTTTCCTAACCAATTTGTGTTAAGCCACATAATAAAAGGAATGTATGACTTACAATGCTTGAATGTGAATGACAATGTATACTGTTACCCATAACAAATTAATTTAATAATTATTAAATTAATTTGTTATGGGTAACAGTATACAGTATACAGTATTGATTATAATCAATTTAATCAATGGAGAAGATGTACAGAGTCTTTGGCAGCTTCCACAAGTCTCAAGTATTTTATGCACAATCCCTGACCAGACTGCAAGCATAATTACTGCATCAGAAAAATTATACGCTAAATTTCCCAATAATCTGGGGCAAGACTTGAACAGCTACAAGCCTGAATATCAGAGAACTATGAGATGTAACAATGATGGGTTTCAAGCTGAATGCCCATAATGTGAAGTCCCATATAATCCTACTTAATAATATCTGCTATGACTGGAACAGTCTGTCAAAAACTCAACACTAAATGGAGGTGGGTGTTCATCTTCGTATTCTTATGTGCTTTACCACTGACCAAACAGGCCCCACCATATCCACTGGATATTTTAGCACATAAGGCCCCAGAACCATTTTGGATGTGGTGGTAAAGAGAAAAATTCCATCCCTGATCCTCCAGTCCATAACAATTGCTCAACTGTGTTATTCTGTCCCATTCCAAATATAATTTAATTATGATAAAGTGCTAAGTAACCATGCATTAGACACATTTTTCTTCAGACTTCCCATTAATGTCATTTACTTTCAGATTTTAAACTCAGCTAACTAAATATAGCCATCTGATATAATTTTCATTTCAGTAGCACAGAGATCGAGTGGATGAAGACAACTTTCAGTGCAAACATGTTCAATAGAGTTCACACATAGTAAAATTTTACATATCATAACTTGGGGAGACTTTGCTCTTTTGGGGTTAACACTGTTCAAAACTGGATGAAGGCTGTAGGAGAAAGTCCGGGGATTTGAAGACTGAGACAAGTTGAGGTAAATTCTTTTGTGTGATTTCAGCAGTCTCTGAAACCTTCGTTATGGTCATCTTATGGCTCCAACAGGGTACTCTAGTTAGAGATGATTTGAAGCTGCACTTAACTTGCTTATATCTCTTAGTTTCAAGCACTTTTCCAAAGTAGGTGTGGGCTGTTTGTCAATAAACTTATAAAAAGTTGTTTTTTTTACTGTCTTATTAACAATTTAAATTTCTTCGCTGGGGTAGGTTTGCTCCGAATTGGGGGGGGGGGCTGCACCAGAACAAAAGCCAATTTAATATGGTGATTAAATGTGTGGTCTGTCAGTCTGTGGTGTTCCTCTATGAGGGAAATATTTACATTTCCGCCATTGTGAAAAGTCTGAAGTCATGGAAATGGCCAGAGAAGCCAGATCCTCTTGAATATGGAGTGACATGCTAGGATTCTTTAATTCTTTGAAACTCAGGTCAAAGTAGAATTTTATTTCATCCTGGAGCTATCAACATTTTTTTAGTTCAGACAGTCAGTGGTTTACAGTGTTCTTTATGTGTTCTTGTTATAGTACTGGCAATATAACACTCTCTAATGACATTTTCCAGTGTAATACAATACTTCTCTTTAAAAATTATGTTCTTTTGCAATTTTCACTTTGTTTCTTATGACAAAGGTCCTTAAAGCTGGAAACAAATTTTTTGAACAAGTATTTCAATTCAGCGGTGAATATTTTACACTTTAGAAAAGGATGCATCACACCAAGATGGATTCTCTTGTTGTTTATATGGTATCTCTTCTGTGGTGCAAAGTATCTTAAACCCCTTGGAAATATTGCTCCAAAGTTTACCAAATATGTAATATACAAGAAATGAATGAAATGAACATACATGAGACAGACCTATGCTTGCTACATGCTGTATGTTGGTTTCTTGCTTGGCTTATTCTTACACCCTGAAGATGGAGGCGAGATATTCCTCTGAAATGTCGGTTGGCTTTCAACAGACTATCTGGTGTTATATTCCAAAAGATAGGACTCTCTGAATCATGATACTTTACTACTTGAGTTTAGCACCATTTACTTAGGAGTAAGACAAACATTTCAGAGCAACATATCACTTCCATCTTCACATTCAAAGAACTGGCCAAGGAAAAAACCAGAAGAAGGCCGCAACTAACAGTTTCATAACGCAAAGTCTTGAGACATAAACAACCCAGCTTCAATTCTACAGATGCATGATTTATGGCTCTACATGCCCAGTCAGATATTCTGATTATGCAGTTATTTCAGCTGATTCAAATGCACATAACTCAGCTTTATTAACCCAACATCATTCTTCAGAAATTTGGATTAAACGGAAATTATACTGAGGAAGAAAGAACCAGGAAATAAGAACTGTCAACATTCATCCAACATGTCATGTCCAACCCAAAGAATAAACATAACATAACCAAGTGATGTCAAACACACAACTGACCAGTTAATTAATGAACATTTCTTGCACAACGGTTTTTGCCATTTTCTGTTTGAAAATATCTGCAGCAAGAGAAGATGTTGTAAACTACACTTATGATATATAAATATGCCTAATAATGATGTCTCGAGGAGAATCAACTACACCCCCCCCCATGTTATTTAACTGGCACTTTCAGTACTGAGACCGTATAGCACCTGGAGAGTCAACTTGCATACACTGACTGCTATAAATAAATCAAGCAAAAAACTTGGATTTCTATCCTCTAAAGGCCAATGAAAGTCCCCCAACATTTCAGAGGAGCATGTTACTTCCATTATCAGAGCTGAAGATGAAGATGGTATGTTTCTCTGAACTGTCAGTTGACTTTTACACTACATGACATTATATACCAAAAAATAAAACTGTTGATAACTACTGCTGTGAATACCTAAGTCCATCATTCTTAGTAGTATTACATACAAGGATCCTGGCTGAGAAAACCTATTTTCAATCTGCCGCTGGAAACGTAGCTGCATGAACCTTTATCAGGTATGCTGCCCTTGCCCATGATCCTCCCTGTGCACCCCACACATACATCTGCTCCATGACTATTTCCGAAATATTTTGTCTATTTGAAACAATTATGGCAAAAGTTGATAAAATTCTAATATGTAAAATATGCCCATTGATCACGACAACTTTATACTTTCAAAAAATAACTGATAAAATTAAACTTTCAATAAATCAGTTTAATTTATTAAAATATTGTAACACTATATATTTCAGCCCTTTATGACCATCATCAGGCATTTATAAGCAACAAAATGTATTCAGTTTGTTACTAACTTGTATGATGCAATGGATCCATTGCTAATAGTCTTGTCATATAAAAACTTTCAACATAAGATTGTGATGCTTAATAATACCAAAATGCTGTTGAATACCAGTAAACCTTGTATAAATCATTATTATTTTTACTTTTTTCTAAAAATTGTCTTGATATTTATATGGGTTTTTATGGGTGGGAGGGGGTAATACTTTTCTCCTTACAGGGAGATGTGGGTTGTCTGAGTGTTTGTTGTAGGTGTTGATGTTTCAAATTTTGGTCCTTTTATGTAGATGTTGATGTTATTTGGGTATATGTTGTTGGTGCTGATCACAACGTGTCATCCTGCTTAGGTGATTTACTTTTTTTTATCATTCTGTGGTGAGCTCATTGGTCATGTTTTTAGTTGCTATTCTTTGTCAGTAAGTTTTTAGAGTAGTGGAGTTTGTTTATGTTGCTGTTTCTGGTTTCTTTATTGAGGTGCGATTTAGTTGCTTATGTTGTGTCTGGTTAGATTATTGAGAATGATATAATTCACTCAAAAATCAAATAGGCATCTAGAACCATGCATATATGCCATTAATAAGATGCAAAGAGATGCAATTAACGGTTTCCTTTGAGCAGGGTGGTTCTGCTGAAAGTTGCAGACTCTGTGGCCCAATATACTCTATGAGGCATGATTCTAATTTCAGAACTGAAATTCTCCCTTCCATATTCTTACATCTACAAACTAGCTGTGTGCACTGAGTATTCCTACAGTCTCACACACTTAAATCCCTACACAAGGATACATGATGACTCTTAATTTCCATATGAATACTTTGAACATAAAGATTCAGTCACATCATATCCACTTGTGCTTCCAAAATATTGCCAAACTGCACATTTAATTTTTACATATTTGCTGGCTTGGGAATGGGTAGCTCTCATGTTACAATAACTACTTGCCAAAACCATTACTTAGACCAGTGACCTGCGGAGTCAGTTTTACATCACTACCAATGACAGAAGGGCTTGAGACCTTACAATCCTGGACACATACCAATTCAGAAGGCTAGGATGTGGGTGGTACCTCCTTACACCTGATGTAACTATAAAACACTCTACAAGTAAAACAGAACCCATCTCCATCTACCAAAAACACACACTGCAAATTTCTTGAAAATATTTAATAAATTAGCATATGCATTAATAGCATTAATATATTAGCATTAAATGCTAATACAAATCCTTATTTTGCTAAATGGCAGGTTATGATTAGACGTTCAACCTCACACACGCCCAATATCGTAGTCTAAAAAAAATATGCTCTCCAACTTCTTTCGATATATTTCATCTGAATTTATTTCAGACAAGCATCATACGACAGTATTCATTACACGGTGAAAAATTACGAGGTTCAATTTTCACATGGCATGCGGTTGACACATCCCTGGAAGCAGTGTTCATTAATAAACGGTTTTCTTGTTAATACGTAACAAATTATTACGAACTGCACTGTAATTTGACGAGCAGGCTGTACCATTACAGCTCTTCGTGTACGTCAAGCTTCAACTTCGATCAGCACAATCACATGCTGTTACATAGCCACGCCCTCAAATACTTGAACTGTCACAACGCAGCAGTCAAAATGTACGTATGATCTTGAAAGAAACAAGGTGAAGCGAGTGGTCACTTCATGAATTCGGAACAGCAGCGGGGTGTAAACTGCGAAATATTTTAACACGCATACAACCTAGGGATGCGAACCACTAACCTCCCGTATACAGTACACTCGGCCTAACCGTCAGAACTCGCCGCTCGATCAGTCTCTTGATTTTATTCCTCTGCCAGTGCCATGGCAAGTTACCAAAAGCGTCTACAAAAATAGGCGCCACTTCTCCAGTGTTTGGTACTTTGCCGACCCCACCTTTCTGACCACGTGGCTTGCAAAGCGCGGCATGGGAACCTACTAGGCAAGGTAGGAAATGTCAAGATCAATATTGTATGTACTCACCGATATTCACAATTCGTATCGACTCATCATCCTCCAGGAACTTAAGCGCCACGGAGACATTCTCTAGTTTTTGTGATCTGAAGGTTGGCCGTTTGTTATGTTTCGGTAGCCTTTTGCCGGATAACACTTCAATGAGGGTTATAAGTCGCAAGCCATCACATAAATCCGTTTCCAAGTTGCCAATGTGTTTGTTGACTGTCTTTAAATGTTCGTTTGCCCATCGGGTGAAGGTATTTTGTTGGATACGTTTCCATTGCGCATCTTCTGCTAGTTCACGCTCCGTCGCAACCATTTCGTCTTGTTCATCTGTACTGCAACTCTCCGCTCCTGCTTCATTATTATTATTCATTGTGTACGGTTGATAAAAGCTCCACCTGGTGAGGATATCCCAGAACCACACGGCGCTGCGCCTGCAGAATATGCAACAGGCACTAAATTGAAACTTTTAGCGCCACGCTTAAATCAGGTGTACTTCTAGACCAGAAAAACAAAAGGAAATAGAATACAGAGGAATTCAAAGCCTGATCTTAAATAAATCAACATAAATGTGTAATTTATATACGACTTTCCTATTAAGGTCTTCTTTCACTAGCTTGTGCACATACAGTGCCTAAAATAAAACTTCAATCATACACTGAAAAATAAGGCATGTTTCCTTACATAATTTAGACTATCAGCATTTGAAATTAATTGAATTAAATAACTTTAATAATTATTTTTATTATTAATTTAAATAACTGATAAGGATTGCATCAGGTAATCACATGATGTTTGTTGGTTTTAACTAATGAATGTTATTCCGAATAGGACACCACCTCTCTGCCTTGTTTACGTTATTCTAATTAATTATTCTGTTGTGGCTTAGTGAAACGATATTCCTTCGCTTTCTATCATATGCCTGTTGGAAGAAATGTGGAAGTGATAAAACAACCTGGTGAAAAGTCCAACAATCACTGCTACTGGGCCTGAAGAGTATACAACCAGCAATTCAAGCACTAATTCAAACACTATTTACTGCGCCTTAGAAATAACTTGCCTATGTATATTTTTTCACTACAATGCTTCTCGAACTTTCTTCCTCACTGTCTTGCTTTCGACTGAGCTACACCGATCAGTCGGTGCTAAGAATAACTAGAATGTTCCCCTCTTCAAGGGAAGATGTGGAGGGGAGTGTTTTGCTTTATGGTCGGTTCACAATGTTTTTGGTGTAGGGAATGTTGTCTTTCGAAGATTATTCGTTATATTGCCTGTGAATAGAATTTTAACTTCAAACATATTTTTTCGGTCTTATCCGCAGAGATGTTCACATGCCGATAAAATCAGTTTAAAAGGACAACCTTTATAACACGCTTATTTCATTTACATAACAAATATTACCATAGAACTGGAAAATGTTGTGGATGTTCTTGTTGCCACAATGCTAACTATTCTGGAACTTTCAGCATCTTATGATCTGCTTATCTTATACACGGTGAACTGGCCTTTAATCACTGTGAACACATGCCCTAATTCTATATACCCCCTCTTCCAATAGTACATCCCAATAAGGAATCGAAAATCACATCTGAAGTAAGGACAGTCTGTTCCCATTTGGGTAATGCCAGCTTTCACTTGAGGCTAGTTCTTGTTCCATATATGGTAAGAGCTTCGGTATGGGGATTATTCATTCACACTGCTCAGATAAAGTACATGACTTGCGACGGGTAGCCATAGTTCGTGTTAAAAATTCGACAAACTATGAACTGGCATTTCTAGCAAGATTAATATGAATAAACACATTCTAAAACTTAACCTGCTCCGTCGTTATAATAATAAGAGAATAAAATTGGTCATAGGGGTGTAAAAATAGGCATATTCTTATTACATACTAGCCTTGCTTGAAAGTGACACATATGACCACTAAAGTAATGATGTCCGCTTTAATTCTGCGTAATTGTTTAACATTTAACAATATTCAGTAAAAACAAAATTAAGTCCATCATTATATAACTCTAGTTATCCTTCCTTACTAAACGAATACAACTTTCCATTATCTCTTAAACATTCGATGAACGTAAAACACAACTACAAGTTAACTGGATTTATCAAGCCAGAATACTAGTATAACATTATATTGACAGCTTAATTCTATATGTGTTCATGTAACTAATTTTTGTGACTTCTGATTTGTTGCGAAGATTGTAATCCTACGTGGTAATAGGGTCCACAAGATGCAATCGGAAAGTTTTGGGCCCATTTGACAATTCTAACTCCAAAGAAGTAGTAAAATATACTTAAACGAAACTAGTCAGTCAGGCTGGACTGGTATGCAGGCCTAATATAAACAAGACACTTGCCGCGCCGTTGCGTGGGTTGCTATAAGAGTGTTCAATGCTGAATGCAATACGAGATAATGTCTGTCTATCTGTGGCTTTAGAGCCCTTTGTTGGGCCTTGGCCGCTTTTCAGTTTCTTAATCCTATATACAGTCGGTAGGACGGGGGACACAAACCCAGAATAAACGCATACAGACAACCATACCTCGAATGGGATTCGAACCCACGACCCCAGTGTTAGAGCGGGCGAAGACTGTTCATGCCTTAGACCGCACGGCCACTGTGATCGGCAAGAGACAAATTTCAACAGGATTAAATGACAGCAAGAAACCAAACTTTAAAAAAAGAAGAACGTAAGTAGCAATGAAAAAACAAAGTATAGCAGAACTAAATAAACTTACAAAATAAAAGCATAAGCAAATAATCACAAACAAACAAGAAGAAGAAAGAAAGAAATCACAACAAGAAAGCAAACTTAACAAAATAGGAGCGTACGCAAATAATTTGCGTTTTTATGTTAAATTTATTTTTGTGACCTATTTGTTCCTCTTGTTTCTTTGTCTTTTAGTTTCCATCCAGCACTTGATGACTCAGGTTCAAGCCTACACACAGAGAGTGGTCAAGTAAAATATGATAACATAATTTAGGATATGTAACAAATAAATATGAAGAAGCTGACCTTCAAGCAATTATGAGACTGCCTAGTGCCATAAAAACGGTTTCATGACCAATTACGCAGCACCTTGGGCATCCAAAAGTACCATTAATAGCAATTAAACTAAGTCAATAAGAGATGTATGACGTTTACGATCTCTGCTCGCCTGGCCATGGGCCCGAAATCGGCCTAAGATATGAAAGCTTATGTGTCATTTTAAATCCGCTCTTGGGCACAACACCCGCAATTAGGAATTTCTGAAATCTGGAGAAATGCGGCATGAAATAATTCCGATAGTTTCACATCGAAAGGGTAACATATGAGTAGCCATCCACCCCTCTGTATTATTTCGCCCACCTTTGTGTAAACCAGTTTCTACGCTTTTTGATACTTTTGATGTCTCTGAAGGGAACAAAAAAAAAAAAGGAAAAAAACTCGGTGGCCTGTAGTCCGCAAGCGAACTATACCGACCGAACGACCGCCGCTTGTCGGCGAAATTAGTGCCAACTTTAGTGGATAGAGGGCGTGGCGTGGACAGCGCAACGGATCCCCAAGGCCGTTAATCTGGGTTTTCTAGACCAAAGCCGCTACTTTTCCTTCCAAGTAGCTCCTCAATTATCCTCACGAGGTTGAGTGGACCCACTTCCAGACCTACTACTTCTCAGAATATCTGGTAGTGCCGGGACTCGAACCCGGCACCTCTGGATCTTTAGGCAGGAACTCTTGACTACTAAATCCCAGAGGTGCTTAAAAAATATCCTAGAAAAATAACTTACAATAATATGGAACTATTACGTACATCTTAATATGGGTCAATTTATTACGCAAAGTCAAATGAACCTGCCCCGTGACAGCCCGATTCACAAGGTCATATATCCAAGCTGGAGACTTCATGATAATTTAAACGTTGATTCAACTTCTCTCTTTACCAATTAAGAAACATTCCACGTTAGAGGGTGGGTCAGTGTATATGTGCCATTGCCTGAAGAACTGAACGACTCTATAAAACTTGCTCACTTGCTCACTTGTGAAGGAATCTGTCCTTCGTCGAAGAAAGAGTTTATCCGGATAAGCTGTACGAATGAATATAGTCATAGGTTAATCAAGAAGGGGTAGATAATTTTTCCAAACAAATATTTTATAGACACAATCGTTGGTATCTCTAATCACATTCGTAAGACTAGCAACGGGTATGAGACTAAAGAAAGCCGAATACTATGACCACCAAAATCCCCAAGCCTCTAAGCAACAGATTATTTCCATTCTTTGTAAGATTTGAGGCTTTCACGGCGGTGACTATGAAGAAAGCAGTCTTCTGGGATTTGGCACCGTGTATATGTGGTGTTTACCGACGTTTCGGAGGAACGTATCGCCCCCATCTTCNAATATTTTGATCTCAATATACTGAGAAAACCCTATCACAACAACTGCGACAAAAACGACATCCTAACGAAACATGAAATGAAGTACTACGCCGAGAAAAAGCAATTGTCGTATGAAGATATTACATATATTTTAGCTGGGAATAAATGTGCAACCATATATCGAAGTCTCTGATCTAAGCTATGCTAGTTTTCCGATAAAAAATTTATGAAATACCTTTGAATTATGGATATAAATAGTGATGAAGAAACTGAATACCGAATATTTACCTTCAACTGTTAAAAGGTGACTTCGAGCCTGCTTGCTACTCAGCAACCCTTTCTATTTGGCTGTGTTAAAAGCAGCTGCTATTTCTTTGGGAAGTATAAAGACGCTACTTTCGGTTAAGTACGATTACAATTTGTGTGGCACACAAACAGACAAATTAGTTCTCCTCTTGCGTAAAAAATTAGTTATCACTCTTGCGTAAAATATGTAATAATTAGTTAAAATTATTTTCTTCAAAACAACTTTTACATATTACGTTGTTATTGAACTATACACTGTACAATATATAACGCACATAGCAAGATTCTCATTAAAGAAAACTGCAATTGAAGGGCACCAATGCATTTACTGGGACACAAAAACATTGGCCACTTACGGGTACTTTAGACGTGGTCTAAGGTTAACACTAGAGTGAACAGCTGAATCGAATAAAAATGAATACGTCAACAGTAACAGCACAATCAATACATGTCCAATTTATAGTTCCAAGACTATCTTTAAGCTTCCCAACATACTACACCTATTTGTTTCCATGCATACTTTAACATCCATCTACTCAGGACAGCTCAGTCAAGTGACTAGACTACGGGTTGGACCAAGGAGGAACCATTCGATTCCCTGCAGAGGTAATAATTTTCCTTTTCCAAGGTCCACCCAGCTTCCTATCTAATAGGTGTCTGGGGCTGCTTCCTGAGAGTAAAACCGCTGGGGCATGAAGCTAATTGCTCACATCCATCCAGTGCCATGGTTAAGAATGAAGGAGCTACTGGCAGAATGACTGGCAAGTCAGATGAACATACGTCGATAAAATAGTGCTCCAGCCCACTCTGCCCACTATAGATCTATTGCATAGTGGAAATATACATAGTAAAATATTGTTGATAAGAATAAATTGTACAACTGTGTCCAAGCCAATAACATCATTAGTGCACAACTGGTAAAACCACTAATACTCCAGGTGGTGGTGGTGGTAGTAGTAGTAACTATGGTAATCATATTTTATGGAAACGACTGTGAATGCACAATGGGAAGAGATTAAATACCAACCTGTCTGTAAGTGATCACTACAGATCTATTTGGTTGAGTCATACACAGTCACCTTGAAAATGGAAATGTGCATCTTACAGAAATCTGCAGCCTCACATTCAAATAGAATCAGCTTCCTGTGAGTACCCTTATTCAAAGGCATAAATATAACAAAACTGCAGAACAATAGCTTCAAAATATAAGCAGAGATGTTCCAGCACTTATAATGTAGTTGATATAATGACCTGACTACATAAGATCATGCATTGCCATACATAATGACAACTATTTCTGCTAAACTGCTGAATCATGTGACTGTATCACAATACGCAATCATTCTTGCAGAGATTTCACGTAACAACTTGCAGAGTGCTGGAAAATATTAATGCATGACTCAAGGTTAATTGGTTCTTCAACTGACACTCTTCATCTCTGGGCATAGGATAATAGTACTATTATCTTTCACACATACAGAATGTTCCGCAATGAAACCGACAAACATGGCCAGCATATTCGAGAGGTCATTCTAAGCAAAAAATCTCATATAACCCATGGGTCAATTCAGCTTCATTATTGCAACATGAATCAAAATGATTATCATAATGGGCATCTTAGTTGATAACACCATAACTAAGGCGAATAATTATTCGCCTTAGTTATGGTGTTATCAACTAAGATGCCCATTATGACTGCAATGAGCAATCTGCCACTGCATTTTCTGTTTGTTTACCGACTGGAGGTGGTGGAGCAAGCAGATGACCTGGTGAGGTCACTGTGATGGGAAGCTCATTCTGTAAGTGAACAGCATTGAGTGCTATTAGGTGAAATGCCTGCAACTTATTCATACGCGGAATATGCCAACTTGGTGTTTGTGTATGGCTTTTGCAATTCAAATGGACATGCTGCTGTAGAGGAATATCGGCAGTGATATCCACATTTCATGGCCCCTCACCACTCAACATTTGTGAATGTGTAGCGATGTTGGATGGAGAACGGTTACTGCCCTTCAGCTAATAGGGAACATGTTTAACAGAGGTGTCATGACGATGTTCTTCATGAGGTACACAGAAGCCCAACCTCAAATGTGAACAAAATTTGTGCACAACAAGTGTTCCTCCCATTCAAGTACGGAGAACATTACATCCTGTTAATTGTTATCCATACCACCTACAGACAGCCCAACACCTCTTGCCTCAAGAATATGCACCTCAAATGGAATTTTGTGAATGACTTCAGGAAAATTTGGACTTTCTTCCATACATTATTCACAGATGAAGCCATATTCACCCGTGATTGCATAAATAACAAGAAATTCTCACACTTGGGCAAATCAAAATCCACGAAACATAACAGTACGTAGTTACCAACACAGGTATTCTGTAAATGAGTGGTGTGGGTTACTAGGCAATTATCTGATTGGACCATATTTCTTTGAGTGTCATCTCACAGAAAATTTCTGCAAAGTCACCTACCCCTGAACTTAAGAGGATGTTCCGCTATGAATATGATGCTGCCTGTGGATGCAGCATGATAGAACCTCCTCATGCTACCACAGATGTAACAGCATTGCTCAATGAGGATTTTGCTCATCAATGGCTAGGAAGAGGCAGACCTGTGCCATGGTGCCCTTGGTCACCTGACCTTTCTCCGTTAGACTTCTTCGTGTAGGGCTGCATGAAATCCAGAGTGTACTTGAATGGAAAGCCAGATACATGAGCATAGCTGAGGTAAAGAATAAATGAAGCTGCTGCCAGCATCAGAAATGAACTGGTCGGCGTGCAGTGGATGCAGTCATTGGACATACATCTCATAGCATGTGTACAGGCATGAGGTGGACATTTTGAAGAAGTACATGTGAAAGTGATGTTAGTGTAATGTAATTTAATTGAACAGACATTAATGTCAATCACATCGCATGAATACTGTATGCCTGTCTTTTCTCCACCTCCAGTCGGTAACCAACAAACAAAAAATGCAGTGGCAGATTGCTCATTGCAATCATAATGGGTGTTGTAGTTGATTACACCATAACTACGGCAAATAATCATTTCGGGCCATATCACGATAATGAAGCCGAATTGACCCATGGTTTGTATCAGATTTTTTGCTTAGAATAGCCTTCCGAACACACAGGCAAGGTGTATTAGTTTCACTGCGGAACACTCTGTATTTCAATTCTGAAAACACTAAATACAGTTCAGGACAAGGAAAGAATATCCTTCTGTACAGAATGTTTCTATGATATTTTTTAACAGCATCATCTTCTGAATGAAATGCCAACTTGCTTTACGCAACATACATGTAATTCATAATGATGAATAACTTGCAGTGTTATAGCCCAGAAACAATGACTGCCAAGTGAAGATATTATTCTGCATCAGAATATTTATCAATCATGTAATATGGAAAACAATAAATTAACAACACCATTAATTCATTTATTTACTTTACACAAATGTACAAAATGAGTTCCCCTTGTAATCAAATAAGGGATGAATATTTCAATATATTATTACACCATGGTTGCATTTTGTTGGTTATTTATATTAAACAATTTATCTAACAATGGAATTCCATTTTCCTCAGGACTAGAATCCGTTCATTTCCTTCTACTTCATTTCCTACTAATCTACACTGAAACAAGAAAAAACAAAGAAAAAGGAATTAAGACTGGTTATTCAAACAAGAAAACCGAATCTTATTCAACAGTATTCACTCTGTCAGTTGCAAATGGGTGTCATATTACAATGACTTTCAAGCAGAAGTTACTGGAAGGGATCAGGACTCTGTATGGAGGAATCAACTTTCATGCAAACCACCATACTGATTCTCTGTAATCATGTCTGGGAAAATACACATGATTAAAAGGTTCAATACATAGCTCTAAGCTTCAGAACTACATACATTTAACCTGTAAGGCTGGCCACCTCAGAAGTCAGCCACTGATCATAACAGGCCATATTTATAGGGAGTCATCAAAACTATATGACACATGACCAACCCTCTTTAACTTGGCTGTCTATCTTGTACGTTTTCCACCTGTTTGGATATCATGCTATAGTTCTGAATATATTTTAACCTTTATACTTTCACCACACAGAAAAATTAACAATTTTCTTGTATGACTCTGTGAAAATGAAAATTCTCTACCCATCTGTCCCTTGTAATACTCGTATACCTGAATGAAGAGCAAGCAAGGCAATTACAAACAATTACTCAAGCATACTGTGCAAGCATGATTTTCAGATGACTCACTGCCAATGGTACACCGAAGTTCAGTGTGCTCCTAAATACAACACAGAATGATCAGGGTCGACCAATTCTACTCGTCACTTCTTTTTTATTCTCTTCAAGTGGCGGACAGTACGTACCCACTAACACCCATTTTGTGCTTTCATTGCAACCAATAGATTAAAATTTGTAAGTATGAACACCTGTCCCATACAAACTTCAAATCCAGCGGTAAACCTATGTACCACCTGCTTCAATATTAAAAGCTCTGTATTTTATCCAAAGAGTGCATTCATATGCTTTGTTACTTTTACAATAATCAGCAACAGTTTCCCTAAACAGAATTAATAGGTTGACCTTTATGATGGGGATGTTCGGCGTCTGCTGTGGAGTAGGAACTGAATTTTGTAAGTATTACTCATACGAACTTCATGCTCAAAGGGTTACTTTGATATTAAATAATGGCATGTAGTCTGCCCATAAGTCACAGTGTCAAAAACAAAATACTGCCAAGTGCTCAAAAAGCTTAATATGTGGAAAAAGTAACATAATACAATAGTTAAGCATGTAGTCAATATAGACATGAAAATGGGAAATTTTAATGCTCCTTTCTCTAAGCTGGCCAGGTATGAGTAGAATCACAGGTGATCAACATAAATGGTTTTCACTACATCGCACAAAACTTCCAGGTTATTGCATTAAAACTGTGTTTGCTGTCAATGCTACAATGCTGCCCACTGGATCTGGACTCTTGTTAAGCAGACGCTCAGGTTTGAAAAGATATCAACACTGCTTGAGAAACATTGTCTTTGAGCCATAAGTTTACATATTAAAAGAACTGTACATGAAAGTCATATAAAACAAAAGCTCAAATACATGATCTCTTTTTAAGCTAAGAATACTCTTTTTGATCTTTTGACACCTACTGTATATATACCAATTCATACTTACACGTTATTACAATTAATTACAATGTCATACACAAAGTTATATGATAAAATAAAATATATGAAACAAACTTACAAATCGTACAAACAAGAACTAACTTCAGATCAATTAAAATATATATGGCAAATATATTGAGCATATTTAAATTATTTTCAAACATAACAGATATTCCTCATACACACAATAACAAACTGACGTCTGGTTACCCTTCAAATTCTTTGTTACTGCCACTAAAGGCCATTTATATTACATTACCATCAAGAGAGAGTAAAGGCCAGTCACAAAACCTAACATAAGGCACTTAATGTTTGAGATGCATTACAAGGCTTACAAATAATTTGCACTATAAAATAATGGTCAGTCCACTCATATTCTAAAGATTAAAGAAACAAACTCCGTGATTTTAGTCCGCAAGCGAACTGTACCGACCAAGCGACCGCCACTTGTCAGCAAAGTTTAGTGCAAACTTTTGAGGACAGAGATGTCATGTGGTCAGTGCAACAAATTCCCATGGCCATTAATTTCTGGTTTCTAGAACGAAGCCAGCATTTCCTTGAAATAGCTCCTCAATTATCATCATGAGGCTGTGTGGACCCCATTCCAGACCAACTACTTCTGAGAAAAAATGTGGTAGCGCTGGGAATCGAACCTGGACCTCTGGATCTGTAGCCAAGAACGCTGACCACTAGACAACAGAGGCGGTCAACAAAAAATTAAACACAACTAAAATACTGAGAATTTATGGTAACATCCTTTCACTGTAGAAAACCAAAGTCTCAAAATACAATTTTAATGTATATCACAGTGTTTGACCAGGAAAAAAAGGATAAACTACTTGTTTCAGTTTTCAATGGATGCATCCTGTCGTGTTAAATACATAAATCTCTTTATTAAAATCCGTCACAACACAACGACAAAACAATTTATGTTTAACAGTATTTTGCTGCATGTTTCGGCTTTTTTGAAAACCATCACCAGGGAAATATACAATTAACGTGTTCTTAAGCAAACCGTCTTCCTACCAGACTGGACATAATACATGTAAATAGAGATACCCGTCAAATAATATCAAAACTAGATAATACTGCATGCATACCAAAGGGCCTCCAAGCATTTTAACCACTTCATACATGTATACAAGCAAGAAAACTGTTGTCATATGTCCGCAAAACACATAACAATTGCAACAACCTACCTTAGTAGGTCATATTATATGCATATTTCTTAATTAATTTTAATTATGTAACTTATCTCATTTAAAATCTTTATAATTTATATTATAATATTACAGTATACTGTCAAAAATCCAACACTGCACTGAATTATATAGAATGCAATTCAATAGCTTAAGCACACATTAATTGTGTATTTGCCTGATGATGGCTTTCTAAAAAGCCGAAACATGTAGCAAAATACTGTTAAACATTAACTGTTTTGTTGTTGTGTTTTGACAGATTTTAATAAAGAAATTTATACTTGTTTCAGTATTCTACATATTTTCTATGCAGAGGCATACTGCAATAGAAGCGCATGTCATGCAACTTCAGTATCTGCATAAGCAATCATCAGAAGCTACGGAACTAACTAACTAGCTGGGTCCTTCTCGAGAACCTACCAGTTGCTCCACTGCTCCCAAAACTTCCCAACATTTTATGGAACCTCAAGGCTTATTACTGTGTTCACAAGAGATCTCCACTGGCCCCTATCCTGAGCCAGATTAATCCAGTCCATACAATCCCATCACATTTCTCTAAGACCTATTTTCATATTATCCTCCCACTTTCACCTAGGTCTTCCTACTGGTCTCTTTCCCTCTGGTTTTCCCACCAAAATCCTATTTACACTCTTCTTCTCCCTTATGCATGCCACATGCCCTGCCGACTTCATCTTCCTACATACTGAAAATAAGCTGACTATGATGATAAAAGCATCAATGGAGAATTACCATCCCATCAGAATCCTCCTGCAAGCAACAGCTTCCATGATGCTCAACATTTATCACCTGCAGACATGTTGATGTTCATAAGTATGTTCATAAATGTGTATACCTGAATGAGAAACAGCAGTTATGGCACTGTCATACATAAAATCCATGTCAGATGCTACACTGCAACATTGCACATGTGTGGCTGTAAAGTGTACAAATTCTTCTATTAGAATTCATGTATGTGAAGTTTTTGTGTGTTGTATAATTACTTGTCTGTGTACTTACTCGAGGTGGGGGACTATATTAACAACCTGAGCAATGATACAAAAGACAGCAGCTTCCTCATCCATAATTTTTAACACTTGATGATGACCACAATGGTCAAAACGGGTAGTGTAAAACTTTAAAGTGAATAACTTAATTAGTTTTATAGAACATCAGTTTGCACATGAGACTGAGCAACTAACGGATACTAAGGATGACTGAATTAATCACATCCTGCAAACTATAAATGCTTGAAAATGGCAAGAATATCAGATACTGTTCTTATTGTGTGTCTGTTAATTCCATTCAGTAATGGTTTCATATATAAATTGCTAATATAAACATGAATCAAATTATATGCTAGCTTACAATTTAACTGTCTGCAACCAGATATCATATATTTTACAGTATTTCACTATATGATAAGATGTTTAAAAAGGTCTCTTGGTAAAGAAATTAATTAAAATTACTCACTCACTTGTCACCAATGAACTATGAATATTCTGATGACAGCACATGCCATAACTAGCAGAATTTTGAGAATCAGAATGAGTAGGGTTATGGCAAGTTAGTTCATATCATCAATACACTACTCTGTGATAATATAAAATTACTATGAACATTACACATTAAGAGTGGTGACTATAAATAAATGATTTTGAGAGACAGTGCAATAAATGACAAAGAATGGAGGAATTCTAAGAAAATCTGTCCTAGTGTTAATTTGTCCACATGAATTAGCTGGGTCTTAAATCTTGGACTAACTGGAGGAGAGGGAGATCAGCAATGAGTCAGGTAAGTGCAATCAATAACTGGGTTTTGCAACTGAGACATTTTCCATAGTAATAATGTCTTTCACCTAAAAGAAACAAAATTAGTAGTTGAATCCAAAAACATTACTATTGTGACATGGCATCTGAAGCCCTGAATACTGGAAGAGGAAATGTTAAGTGGTGGAACTGTTAAAAATGTGACAACAGATATGCACAAGCAACAACAGAAGAGCTGCAGAAAGTGATGTTTTCCATGAGGTCCATCCTGAGGCTATATAAGACAAGCCAATTAGGGCTTTGAATTAGTTTGGAGACAGGCAGTAGAGGCCAGACATGGCTGGCAGTCAATGGACAGGAGTTGTGGTCATGAAGAGCTAGTGTGAGGACAGACACCAGCCAGTGAGAATAGAAGCTGTGGAACGTGGAAGCCAAGGAATCTGTGGCATTGGGAGGCATTGCCAAGCAACACTCAGTGAAGACACAGCAGACTGAGAAGACTTAGTGCATGCCATATTGAATTGTAAAACATGAGAATCAGTGAAATGGGTATAATTACTCATATTATATTTAAGCATCCTGTTGCACTCCATACGATAAATGATATAAACTCCGTCTCAAGTGCAAACAATATATTCTGTGTCTTTGATCTTGCTCCCTACACTACACGTTTCGGCCTCAGACGGCCATCATCAGGTGTATAACACTCACGTTGCTGTCACACTGCACCCAGTTCAAAATTTAACATCTAAAACACTCTCCCTGTCATTATCAACTTCTACTTCGTTGATAGCTGTCCACCCGTAGATTACTTCACACAC